>NC_031799.1:16870580-17079133 GCF_001522545.3 Parus major
TGCTTGAGTACAGAAAAAGGCAGAGAAGCTACAGGCTGACAGTAGTGGTGTAGAAAGGTTTGGAAGAAAATACTAAATGACACATAGGGTGGTGCTAAAATCCTCAGAAATAATTCGAAGTTAAGCTGTAGTGTTTTAAGAATGTGTAATTTCTTCACGGCAAAGTAGTTTTCTTTTGGTCAGAAAAGGGGGTATATAGAAAGATACAGAGAATGATCACAGGATTCAGAGCAATGAAATTGTGCTTCTCATTACATTAATTCTTCTGTGACTGTACTATGAAGAATATGTATATTACATGATTTGTGATGTTGACTGATGTGTTGCTTTACAAAGTGCACATTATGTGTACATAAGTGCATGCTTTTTAGTGCATTGGATTTTTAAGTTCTAAATAAATTTTCTTGAAGCTTAGAGTTTTAAGGTATTAAAAACTGAAGACAGAATAATAGGATAATTCATGTTCACTGTGAAGAAGAAATATTTATGCATATCATTTATTACCCTCTCTCTCATAACTTTCTCTTCTTGTCACCACTAGCCAAAGGCCATATATGATTTCCTATACCTTGTTGTCAGGACACAATACTGGGTAGCTTATTTGTTTTCAGCATGTCAGTGTCAAAGGTCTGTGGGAGGTGGATGAGTGCAGTTTTTGAAAACTGTAACTTACTCTCTACTACTGCATTTTTATTGAACACTTAGCAAAGCAATAATCACTGTGTGCGCCTGGCAGTGCATGCACCAGTAAAGGCCTCTGTCTGGCTTCTCTGTTTATTTAATAAGCATCTGAAATCAGGAGCAGCACATATTTATTTAAATGGCACCAAGGAATATTAGGAGGGAAGGGGTTTCTGGTACTGCTTGCCTTCTGTAAGTCCCACATTCCTGTTACTATTGTAAGTATTATAAGATATTATTCAGCAGTACCATAAGATATGTTGCAAAGAGACAGTATGATTTTCAAGCTTGGAATGCTGGGGATTTATTTTCTTTTATAGTTGGGAGAGTCTTCTGATGTGTGGGATGGAGGAGAAAGGGTTCGTTGGGAAAGCTGAATTATCTTTCAGACCAACAGAGAGAAATTTAGTGTGTATGAAAGATAGTTTGTATTCTTCCACTGTTATAAATTTCTGCAATGAATGACATTCCCTTTCTACTTGCTAAAATAATTATACCTGCTCAAATCAATAATGTGCCAACACATTAAGATGGCATTTAGACAAAATCCACTATACACTGTAAGTTTTGAATAGAGTGTTCTTTGCATGGTAACCACTGAGCTTGGTATCCCATTACTGTGTGTTTTGTGCTCCTGCTCCCCATCCACCTCCCACGCAGCTAGCACGGAAGGCACACAGTAAATCACAAATCACCTAATGAGTAAGCATTTCTGCAGCACCAGTGAAGCAGAGATGATGTATGTATAGTTAAGGGACCTTCTGGAAGGGGAGTTGATGTAGGTGGAGAGTGACACAGGCTGCAGGTGATGCTGGACAGAAATTGGGATGGGTCACTGTGGAGGGTGGCCTGGCAGCAGAAAGGGGTGCAGATTAGAAGCAAGGGGAGTTATAGGCAGATGTTACTTTCCAATTCTGTCCCTTCTATCTGGACAAACTGGTTTGGGTCCATGGTCTTCTGCATTGCTTTCTGCCACCTAAACTATCTGAGGATTTGGCTTTGTCTTCCCCAGCCCTGGTGATATTCCAGCCTCATTCCTGGCACCACTTCCACTGGCTCCCTGGCAGACATCCAGACGGCACTGAGCATGCAGGGTTTTACCTCTTCCTCCCCACTCTGAGCCCTGCTGGGTCGGCATGTGGCAAAGAGGATACTCAGTGCTGCAGAAGCAGAGGCTGGAATGGCTGTCTGGAGCTGCAGAAGCTCCATCAGCCCCATGACTCTGTCCTGCTGGGAAAAATGCTCCTTACATCATTCTCACATGATTTAAGAATACTTGTTTCTTTTCCTGCAGTACAGATCCCCCTTCCACCGCTGCACTTCCCTTTATCCTTTACACTTGTTGGTGTTAGTTTTTTTCCTCTTGTCACTCAGTTTTACTTCCCACTCATCCCCTGCTACATGGGGGTTCCAGCTGGGTTGATGCAGACCAGTACTTCAAGACTTGCTCAGGTTTTAAGTGCTACTGTGGCCGAAAGGCAGCCACAAACCCAACACTTTATATGGGCTGTATTCACTCTGGGTTCACCGAAGAAGTGTAGACAAGCAGTAAAGTATAACCTGTAGCACTCAGCTACAAAGGGCAGTGCCTTGTCTTCCTCTGGCTTTCATTTCTGTTCCACAGTCAGCTCCTTTGTTGTGGGGCCTCTGTGGCCATATGTCAGCTCAGATATTTTGCAGGTCTGCACTGGGACCGTGACCACTGCACACATATTGTTTGGTAAGCCAGCTTAAAAGAGAAATTAGTTGCAACAGGCGCAATCAAGCAATGACAGCATCCTGCTTTGGGAACATAAAAGGAATGCCACTACACTTGTAGTGGATTAAACCGTAAGACATAGCAGCATTTACTGACAAATAAAGACATGAAATTTAACATTTAACTTCAAAATAGACAAGAAAGAGACATTTGTATTTCCATAGCAACCTTACAATGTAGAAAATCTTCATGTTGGGAATTGTAGTGGTATCTTAAATTTGCAATTATGGCAATACTTACCTATACTGATAAATTTCCCAAAGCAAAGTATTTCCCTTGTCAGCTTCTAGTCCTTTTAGTGTAGATTTATGAAAACCAGCTGTTTTAAATTTTTTTACTCCATTCTGAACTGCTCTATTTGCTAGTACTGCAACTGTTTTTAATATCTATAACAAGATCAATATACAAATTAAAAATAAATATATTTACATCTCTCAGTGCTAACCATAAGAGTAGCCAAACGCTGTTTCTATTCTGCTGAAAATTAATTTTTAGAAATCGCTGTAGCAATAGACTGAAATATCCATCCAGTCTAAAACTGATGGAAGAAATTCCTTTACATGAAACTAAAACAAACCTAATCTTTCCCAAAAATTCATGTTATTGATTCTGTCAAGTAATCTCAGTACATTTGCATGGGACGCATTGGAGTACCAGAGGATTTTGAAATTAGTAGCACCTGACTTACCTTTGTGCTGGTCAAACACGGATGAGGAACTGAAATCCATTGTGATCTATCTCATTATTTACAACCAGACCAGACAAATGCCACCTCCAGGGTTTTCAGGGCAGAATCTCATATATTACAGTACACAGTGAAACGACAGCTGTCGCCGGTCTTCCTCTCAGAGAATTAAAGTCGCTTTACGGCTGCAGGTTGTTGCCACGACAAGACCCTGATGGAAACATTATATTCTATTATGGACTCCCTGCTTATCTGAGCTTCTGTAAAATGCCATGTCTTCAGCGAGGGGGAGAGCCGGCGAGCAGCCGCTCCCGCAGCGCGGGCAGCGTGAGGGGCCCGGGCCGGCACGGAGCATGTGCAGAGCCCCGGCGGGCACCCACCGCGGCCTGCGGCCCGCTGCGCGCCCCGCCTGCGCCTGGACAAAGGATGCCTCCGGGTTCCCCCTGAGTGAGCACGGAGCCGAGAGCACAATCCGCAGAGCCTCCTTGCCTTAGTTGGTACCAAACCAAACCAACTACAGTTAGTTAAGGGACAGTGCAGGGATAGCAAACGAGTGCGGCTAAATCGGACAGTGTTACCTGCGACAGCACAGTGCAGCGAACACACGGTGCACATCTGTGCTGGTTTTGGCTGCGGTAGGATGTATTTCCTTCAAAGCAGTGCTATGGGGCTGTGGTGTGGATTTGCTGGAAACAGTATTGGTAATACAGGATGTTTTGGCTCTCCCTGCTCAGTGCTCACACAGTGTCCCACCAGCCAGGAGGCTGGGAGAGGTCACAAGGAGTTGGGAGGGGACACGGCCAGGGCAGCTGCCCACAAATGAATACAGGAGTATCCCATTCCATGGGGTGGCATGTTCAGCGTACCAAGCTGGAGGAAGAAGGAGGGAGGAGATGTTTGGAGTGATGGTGTTTGTCTTCCTAAATCACAGTTGTGTGTGTTGGAGCCTTCTTGTCCTGGGGATGGCTGAACACCTGCCTGCCCATGGAAAGTGGTGAATAAATCCCTTGTTTTGCTTTGCTGTGCATGTAGCTTTTGCTTTCCCTATTAAACTGTCTCTAAGTCAACCAACGAGTTAATTCAATTTTATTGCTCCCCCATCCCACTGTGGACTGCATGGGGCTGAGCTGCCGGCTTAGATTAAACCATGGCAACAGGGGATGTCAGACCCAGGGTCCATAACTTTAAATCCAGTATCTGCCAAACTGTCCTCACCCTTGGTTTTTGATCAGGCCTCTGCCTTCCTAAGTTGAGAACTCAGACCTTGTACTTTAAGGGGAGGGGACCCTGGTGAGTTTTGCTTTTTGCTACTTTATTTCTATGAAAGAAATAATAATAAATGTACTGACTTGGAATTTACCTTGAAAACTAAGTTACCAGCACTGACTTGTGAATGGGAGGTGTATAAGTTTATTCAGCTCTGTTGCGCTGAAAGAGACACATCATTACTGCTAAGGAAGACAAAGTAATATATGAAACTTAGGAAAGGCAAGATACTTTGGGTCCAAAAATGCAGACAGGACCTGCACTAAAGCTATGCCTATGTTTGTTCAGCCTAAGAAGCCCCTCCACTTTATTTACTGTGTTTATTCTAGTCTGGTGTTTTGACCAATTCCTATGACTATAGCACATCATAGAGACATATATTACATGTGGATACACCATGAATTGTATCTGGAGGTCATTCACATCCAAGCACCTGCTTCTGAACGTAAATTCAAACTGTGTGTTTGGGAAAGGATCGTACAGTCCAGGAAGCAACACAGACTCAACAGCTTGAAATGAAACACCAGAGCTGAAACTCTCCAGAATGTGGCAGTGTGATCTGCTGATCTTATTAGCTGTGAAGAGGCATGTGGTAGGACAGAGGATCCAGAGACAGGCTGTTTCTCTTTTCTGTACTGCTCATGCTCTTGTGGTTTGCCTTATCTCATGCCCAACCTTGTTATACTGAGAAGGGACCCACCGTGTGGCAAGCGCTGTCTATGCATGGGGAGCAGAGTATTACTCATGCAGATGGTCAGCTGCTAACTGGCATCTCCTTGGTGGGAGGGTGGCTCCAGGGGTGGCACCAGCAGGTGGAGTTTAGTCTAGTCTAGTCTAATAGACCGACTCTGTTCAAACAGCTACCAACTCTGTTCAAACAGCTACCACAGCTGCTGACTTCGTGGAGGAGTCACTGGAGACATATATCTGGTCAGGAATTTTGACCTGCAAATTGTCACCCCTAGTGATCTTTGAAAAATCACAAGAGTGACCTTTGCTTTCTGCATGTGACAAGAGTCCCTTTGTCCTCTGTGTACACAGGATTTCTGGCCCTGGGCACTGCTGCTGGATTCCCCACCCTCCTCTACCTAATTCAGTCAATTCATTACTCACAGTTTTACCAGCCCATTTGCTGTTACTGGGTCCTTGTCCTTTCATTCTGCTCCTGAGATGAAGGTGGTAGGCTTTGGGGATTACTGGTTCAGTCTCACTCTTGCAGTACATTAGCATGGGAATGAGGCGCACTGTAGGTATGCAAACAGGGAATTTGGGGGAGAAACACGTGGCAGCTGATTCCTTCTGGGTCCCACTTGTAGCATAATATTCCCTATAGCACTGTGTACATTTGCCTGGGGCTTAGTTTGCCTTCAGCTACATAAAAGCCAGGCACCTCCTCTGAGACTGGTGTCCACAGCTGCCATGGTGTCATGCACTGAAAACCATGGTATCTTCTGTGTTTGAGAGCTGGTATCTTCTCCCCTCCATATCCATCAGGAGGGAAGTAAGGCCAATGCTTTAGCAAAACACCCTTCCCCATGTAGATCTGAGCACTAGGTGAACATGGTTCTGTGCCTCAGCTATGGTAGATATATCTCAGCTCACATGCTGCCAAAAAAGCTGAGATTTGGGAGGTGGGCTTGAGTCACTGACTTTCTGTATTGCTTCAGTAGAAGAAATAATTGTCTCAAAATTCCTTATGGCCTCCTGTGTGCGGTGCCCATGAAAGCAGCTCTGGCTAAGGACAACAAAGCCACAAGACTTAGAAGCTAGTACAGGCAGCAGATAAAGATAGTAGCTTTGATATTGTTAATTTACATTATTCTTTAATTTAAGCAAAGAATTCCTGACTTTTTATTCTGTCGGAGGTAGTTCAGTTTTTGGAACGTTTTCTTGTGGTCCAGAGAAATGATAAAGAGAGAGGATTAGAAACACTTGCATTCTTTTTTGCATGTTTGTTTGCCCGTATTTGCATCAGTGTTTTGCTATATGTGGGGTAGTTAACTCTCTTCCTTCTAATTGTTGTTCATTAGGTAAATGCAAAAGCTGTGGTGAAACCACAGAGAGTGGATGAGACATATATTCAAGTGCTATGTAAATGTTATTTGCTGGGCGCAGTGCAGAGGCTGAGAGCTCATGGGTGCTTACAGCTGACAGCTCCTGCTCTGTGCCACACTGCCATCACAAGCAGAGACTCAGCTTGCGGATCTCTTCTCAGTGAGGACACTGGCAAGTGAGCAAGGGTTTTGTATCCGTTTGACGCAATGACACAGCCAATGCTTTAGACGAAGGATGGAGCCTCTCCCCTTGCAAAGCGCCTGGAGCAGCAGTGCCCCTGTCTGGTAAGGAGCTCTGCCAGCAGCCAGCACTGCAGACGCAGCAGCTCCAGCCGTAAATTGTGCTTCCCTGTTTCTTCGTGGGCGTGTCACAAGCCTGAATGTTCACACCCTCAGTATTGCTTGGTAAGCATGCAGTCGAGACAAGGGAAGTCAAAATTAACGGAGGGGCGCCATCAACCTTCATTTCCAGTTTTTATTTGAAATCCACTAGTAATAATTTGGGTGTTAAGCTTTTAAAATACAATTCTATGTACCTTTTAAAGAGCAATACTAACTCCTCATATGAGTTCGAGCTCCATCAGTTTCTGTCTGGAAGGTTAGCACCAAGCTCAGGCATGTGGAGAAGTCAGACCACTAACTAGGCAGAAGGAGTCAGCTGTGCTTGCTGGTGGGAACTGATCTAGGATGCTCTAAGCAAACAAGATCTCTCTTGAAATGTCATCAGATAAATAGTGACTAGAGAAAGGAGAATAAAGTCACAGCTATATCTTATAGCATTTACCTGCATGGAATGTAAGACATTGCTACTTTGCTCCCTGTTTTTTACGGCCAAATACATCTTCTGCTCAGTTAATATGACTTTTTGCCCTTGACTTCGGTGTGGTCAGGGCATCTCTTGTGGTGTGACTTAGTGTGGTATCAATAGCACCCTGTGAAACAAATTTACTAACAAGCCAATATGCTTGAAAGTCCTCTCTATGGACTGCTAAACAATTACTGGGTTTAGAGGTATTGTTTTTCCAAAGGATAATCTGATTACAATTAACTAAACCAAATTATATCTTTTTTCTAAGAGTGATTGTTGTTCCCACTTCAGAACGAGTAGGGAATCTCTCACTGAATTTATCACCCTAACCATGCTCTAGCTTTCTCATTACACTCACTCCAAAAACTTCCTCATGATATTCCAGGTGTAAAACTGCATTCAGTGCCTCTGGCATAGTGTAAGGCTGGTCTGATGAGTCTGTCAGAGTGCTTGAGCCAGACATGCCTGTGGAGGAGCAGATGGGGATGGGGGTGGGTGTGGAGACCTGCTGAGTCAGAGGAGTCACAGTGCTGGTGTGTCTGTCCTGGGTACGCACCCTGTCCGTGACACCAGCGAGCTGGAGATGAGGAATGACACTTCTGTGGTGTTACACTGGTAAAGACAAATTTCTGTGCAAATCCTCACTTTTCTATTTATGTTAAAGAAATTCTGTTATATTCTACAAGATAATATAAGGGGAAAAAACCAAAAACAAACAAGTTTGTTCCAGGTCAGATCAAATGTTCTCCTAGGCAGGTAACCAGTGTTTGAATGGCACTCACCAGCAGCTGTCTGGTAACCTGCAGGACAAGTGTGTAGTGAATGACATTTCCTCGGAACGCTCTCCTGGTCTCCAGTCGTTTTCAGACTCCTGCAGAGTGGAATCTCCAAGGCAGTGCTGTGATTCTATGGAGTTCCAGAAGGTGGTGGTCTGGGATCAGCACTTGGCTCCATGAACCAGCAGCAGCAGCTCTTTAGCAGAAACATTTATTTTACTTTCCATTAAATCCTTTTAAATGGAGGAAGAGTTCATTTGTGGGAAATCAGTAATCTCTGACCTTATGCAGTGCATTAAGAATGCCTGCAAATTAATGAAGTCCCATTCCAGATATCAAGTAACAGTATAAAGCATGACTAATCATCTATGAATGGTAAGCTTTGAGAGCCTTGCTGAAAACCTTTTTGATAGTAGATTTGCACTGGTAAAATACAGGAAAAGCTCAATGTGTTTTTGCTTCCTTGTGTTTGGGATAATTAAAGGTAAGTGTCCATCAAAGTCTTTGATTTTCAATATTTTACATTTCACTGCCAAAGTATGCCGGAGCCCCAGATATGAGAAACAAACAGAAAAAAGGTGTCTGTAACATGCAAACTGTAAATTCTGACACAAAGGATTTAGTCCTGCATTCCCTGCATACTTGGAACTCCTGTTGATACCTTACCCAAGATTATGAGCTTTACTTCAGGTTTGCAAGGTGACAAGTGCATTAGCAGTAATGGAGCTTACAAGTCTGTGGTTTGGCATTGTTGTACTTACACAAAAGTGGCAATTTAAATGTGCCAATGAAACTCAAACAAAAACGCAAACATTTAACTGGTATCTCGCTATATGTAGTGCACTCACTGTCAGAAGTTGAAGTTAAGTAGCTCGATAGGCAAGGCTCAGGAGAAAGCCAAGCACACTGGGCTAAACAACCTGATCCTTAAGAAGACTCACACTATAACCACAGCTCAAGGGGCATCAGATTTGCAACCCATCAGGACTCTAGATTGCAGCAGCATTTATTATTGCTTTGATGTAGCTGTGGTAGTTCTCAGACTTACAAGACCTCTTTAAGGACACCCCCTTCACCTGTACAATTGCTTACATAGTTATGGTGAAATTATGGTGGTACTGGGAGGGCCAAGCAGGCATTGTGCTCCCATGGTGTCATGCAGGACTGAAACCCGGCCTGAAACTCTTGAGGTCCCAAGATTTTCCAGCCTACTTAGAGAAGAACATACAAAGATTGGGAAAAGTGGCCAAGGTCAAGTACAATATAGAGGTCACTTGGAAGGACACAGCAGGGTCACACACTTAGCTAGCTAGCAGTTCTGGTACTAGCAAAGGGCTTCCAAATGGCTATGACAGGTGAGTGCTCAGTCACTTGATATCCTGGCTGTGGGAGCAAGGTGGTCTTACTAAGTAAATACTAAACTGGGAGACTGCTCTGTTTTGCTGCAGTCTGCTTGCACAGGTTCTGCTGTTCCAGTTTACTGGAAAAAATAATATTATAATAATATTAATTGGTTATTAATAGAAAAAGGGTTTGTATACAGAACTGATGTAGTTTTAAATACTTGAGTGGATGTTTGAAGGAGGGCTGTTGTAAAGTTTGCTCATTTCTCACTGTGTTATCTAGAGTGAGTGTGTAACAGAAATTTAGAAAACATATTTTGCTGCTGACAAGTGGCTTTTATATTTTATAAATTTGTTATATTTAATAATTTTTGAACTACAGGGGACCTTTCCAGAGATTACACAACTATCTTAGTGGGTCAAAACATGGCCTTAAAATATGTGAATACTTTAACTGGCAAAAGAAACTGAAAGCTCTTTGGGACCACTTGAATATTTTGTGTGTGTTTATTTTGCATATGGTGGACAGGCATGAACTCCCTTGATTTGTGCTCTGACAAATCAAGGGAGATAAGCCAGATTTTTTAGCTCAAGCCTAGCATTGTACTCATGCAAGCTCACATTTCTCAGCTTGGTGTGTCTGTCAACTACATACAATATATATGCATGGGAAAAATAATTCCAAAGAAGAACTTTTCCACTACAAATGTAACAAAAATCTCCATATACATTGGTCAGAAGTAATTAATGGATTGCTCACATAGATGTATGCAGGGACAGGAGCATGAGAGTGGACAAGAGGAGGTGCTGCAGCTGAAAGGGATGCAGCACCCACGCAGGATGCTGTGCCACATGGCCTGCGGTGTGGCAAAGTGCTGTGATGCATGCCAGGTTTTCTGTGGCACAGTAGGTTAGATGAGCACAGGCCTTCCTGGCAAAATTGCTCCACTTCAGGTGTTTTTCAGAAGGAGGGAAATGTTTTTTCAGTCTGGCTAGGCAGGCTAAGGAAACATACACAGCTTCTTCCGGGACATAGCTTGTGGGAACACGATACTGCTTTGTCTCAGCTGGCTGTAAAGAGAGCTTTCATGGCAGAAGCTGTCAGCAGTGGCAAAGACATTCCATGTCCAGCCTGGCTGGGGTACATAGATGGCCGCAGGCAGACCAGCAGCTGTCTGGTGTCAGGGAGGGTCTGTGTTTCAGCTGTATTTCTGTACAGCACCCTGAGGCCAGCACGGCTCCTCAGCTGGCCAGGGCTCCCAGCAAGCTCCCCACCAGCTCCCAGCAAATTTCCATGCCTCTGGGCCTACCCTCAACCCGAGTGTCAGCCTGGGGTTGTGCAGAAATGTGATTTTTGTTCGAGGAAGCTATGGAATCACCAGTGTTTGTATGCCTGCCCAAATTCTTTACCTAGACAAGGTGTCTACAGCAAGCTCAGGACAGCAAGAGAGAATATAGAGGGAAGAGAGTATTGCCCATGCCACTATTAACTCTGTTTTTCCTATCAGACTGTATGCCATTTGATTTGGGCTCTCACTCATGCCTCTGACTGCTGGCTGTGCTTGCTGCTGGCTGGTGGGTGGGATACAGGGATGAGAGGATGTCCCCTTCTTGTCCAGGGTCTCTGCACCATGCTCTGCCCTTACTGCTGGGAGCAGCTGCCAGGTGCAGCCAGGTCTCACCCAGCCAGTCTCCCAGCAGCAGGAAGGCAAGTGTAGTGGGAAGTGCTCAAGGTTGGTGATGGCTGACTTTTCACTAACCTCAGCCCTTAAAATTAACAACCTGCAGACCCAGCCTTTCATCCTTTCCTGGCACTTTGTGAAGCAACTTAAAAACATTGAAAAAACCATGCAAAATTCTAAAAATGGTTTTGTGGTTTGGTGTGTGACAGATTGAAGACAGAAGCATTTTAAAGTTCTTTGAGCATTTTTCTGTTCTTGGATTATTTTAAGCTATAGCACTTTTGCCTGTTATATATCTTCTTTCTATTCCAAAGTAGCTGGAGTCACTTTGGCAGTCGCTAAGTCCTGAGGTATTCATTGTAACATTACCAGGGTGGATAGGGCTGTGTAGAAGTAAGTATAAAAAGTGCTTTCAGTCTCAGAAAAAACAAGTGTTATGGAAAGATATATTCAAGTATGTGAAGGCCAAGATGTTTTTAAGTTTATGAAAAAGCATTCTTGATGTGTTTGTGCTAATATTCAAGTATTCAAATTAATAGTAAAGAAATCCTTTGCAAATTTTTTTTCTATTTCACAGCTGGTTTACTATGAGTTGTGGGATTGGTTATAATCCACAACTGTCTTGGCAGCTGCATGATTATGAATTTGTTGTATCTGCAAACCATGAAAATGTCATGAATCTCTATAGATGAGTGAGACATTTTAGCTGGTCTTTATTATTCTGTTGTTATGAAATTATATCCATTATTATCATCTCCTTTTTCGAGATTTTTTTCTGCTTTCCTTTCCATCCAGAAGAGGCTAAGTATGCGTAAGTCTTTTCAGACAATTCTGACTGTGCAGGGATTTAAGTTTTTGCAAGCAAGGCTAGAGCTTTACAATCTCCAGAAAGCCATTTTAGTATGTAAATTTTATTATACATAATGCCTGTAGATGATCATTCAAACTAAATGAAAAAATAAATAGTTTACAGTCACTTGCCTACTGAGATTTGCCAACCCCCACACACGCAGACGAAGACACAGACACAAACACTTTGCATTTTAACACAAATACACTGTAAGGCCTTTACCAGTCTTTAACAGCAAGCCAAGACAGATTATAAAAGTTCATCAAAAAGACATTGCAGAGGGCTCAGACACAGAAAAAAAAAAAGAAAATCTGTATGAAATAAAGCCAGATAACAGACAACCTTTTACTGAACTTGGTTAATCCAGGAGAGGATTTGCTGGTGGATGGAAGGGAGGGGTGCAGGAGACTGTCCCTGCTTCTCCTAAGTGGCACATGCTTCATGTCACATGCAAGGAGAGCAGCTGTGCAGCCTCCCCAGTCCACTTCATGGCTGTACTGATCTCTGCATAATTCATGGCAAATTTATAACCCAGCTCAGGTGGGTCCACATGAAATCACTTCATCAAAACTCTACAACAAGGCTACAAGTTGGCAAAGGCACTGGGGACATTTATCTTCAAAGATATGACAGGTTCTCCAATATTTATGTGACAAATATGAATCTACTATTGCATCTCCAGGAACTATGAGGAGCAGGTGCTTTCAAGTGTAGGAACTCTTATCAATGGTGCTCAGGGACCTACATTCCTCTGGCTCCTTCTATGTAGATGCTACTGAAGCCAGGAGCTAGTGCAGGTGTTTTAAGTTTGGTGGATATCTGCCACAGTGAGGAAAGAAAAGTGGTGATTTCTTCCAGTAGAAACAAATGCATTTTCTCTGACAAATCTTTGCAGCCGAGCACTGTGAAATGAAACAAACAGAATGAAATAATGAAAAACTTTCCTGGAATAAATATCTATGTAGCTGAGCGAATGGGATATTTTCTGAACATTTTCTGAGGACTTCACTGTCAATGTAGAGCTGAACCAGAGTATGTACAGCAGCCACTTAAAATTAGGGGAGTCTTCTGCTGTAGGGGGTCTTCTGCTGAATCAATGCATTTTTGGCAGTGATGGATTTAGACCTGTAATTACTAAAGCAAATTAAATATAGGAGGAAAAGGTTATAGTACAAAATACCTGCCAGTAGTATTTTTCATGTTACCAGAAAGGCTATGAAGTATCTTAGGTTTGCTTTTCTTCTGGTAGAAGGGTGCTCAAGAGAGGGGAGATAATAAAGTTCTTGGACTGTAAAGAGGCTAGAAAGCTTTGCATGCTTAAAATTGCTTAGCAAACACTGGCAAACTCTAGCTTAGAGTAAGGCATTTCTGTTGCAACCTCCTGCAATATTTTGAGCAGAGAGGACAGTATTTCAAAGAGTTGTCATCAGAGTTGGAGCAAAGACCACTCCAGTAGTGATGGGGCCACACACTATGTAGTAGAAAGTGTACATGCACAATGCCAAAACAGGTAAAGGCAGAGTGACAACAGGAGTAGTAGGGATAGGTAGGGATAGGTATAGCTGTTTCATGAGGCACAGCACCCCTCAAGTGTTAATTCTTCATTTTGTACAAAAGATGCAACTAATTTGGTGTTCCTGTCTGCACTTCTCTCTTTTGTGTGCTAAGCATCCCATAAACACAACAGCACAACAGCCAATCCACACTTCAGTATGTACAAATATCTGTAAACAGCATCCCCATACACATTTACACACATGTATATGGTGGCCAGCCTAATATATATCTACCATTGATGTCTGTTGTGATACATGATATGCTTATTTGAAAAGGTGTTGATGGTGCAGTTGACTGAAAACTATTGTGAAATCTCCTGCTTCTGTTTAGTTAATGCTATTTGTAATCAGCCTTCAGAATTGCAGCCCAGTATTTTGTTGAGACCAATTAAAAACACAGATTTTCTTTAGCTCCACATTTTTACTCATCCCATTAAATTCTAGTCACCTGGACATTTTGATCAGGATTATGCTCTCTAAGGAGATTAGTTAGATAACATGTCTTGTTAATTAGGAGGTTGCCTACTAGATTTTTTCTGAAGGGCATGTGGGTGCATGAAGCAGAATGTTTTGGAGGACAAGTGACTGTGAGACCAAGATCAGAGGTAGGATGCTACGGAGTATATGGCAGTGCAAACATGAGTGTTAGCACAGATGTGCTTTTGAAACAGTCAATTAAAAAGACATTATTAGGAAAACTCCACAATGGACACACTTTTGTAGAAGTAATTGTGTGTCTATTCAACTTGTATTCAAGTGCACCTATTGTATTTGAATGGAAGATGTGTGCAGACTGCAGTTAAAACCAAACCAAACCAGAAAATTGCAATGAGAAAGTTTGTTTTGAAAACAATTATTAGAAAAAAGCCAAGTTATTTCTTGCTCTGAATAGTTCTGAGGTAGAGATGTTTGTATTATGGTGAGCACCTTTACTGTTTGAGAGAGTTTCAGTGGTATGTACTTGAGACCCACCTACATTTCCTGTCTACTTAAGTCCAGAATTCTTTACACTTCCTAAGAAGACAGAGCAGAAAGAAATCCTGATTCTTTACTTAGAATGGAGGACAACAATTCAAAACTGGGATGAAACACAGTAAAATGTAGGCTGAATATCTGGATAGATGTCATGATAGTAAGATAAATTAGACTGTAGAGGAGTCTGATGAAAGCCTGAGAGTCATTTAAACTAGAAAGAACAAAGCTGCCTGGTATATGTTGTAGAGAACAGCCTATGCTCAGGGGGAGAGACAAGATGACATCATAGGTCTCTTCCATCATTCATTTTCTAATGCCTATAATCTGTGATAAAGTATACTTTTCTGAAGGGAGGCCAATAGTTTTAAGCCTAGCACTGACATTTGGATCTAGTTTAAAGAAGTATATATCAAAAGCAACCTTTTTAAAACTCTAAGACAAAATGCAAAACGAGCTGAGATGTTACTGTGTTGAATCAACAGACTGCTTAAAAAAGCAGGAGCTGCCTAAAAGGGCACATATGTATAGAAGATTGCCTTGCAGTACTCCATCTGCAGTTGACTCCTATTTATTACAATAAGAAAAATCAAAATGGTTAGAAATAATAGCATATTGGCTTTGGGATACCAATAACTGAATCCAAAATCTTTGAACAAACCTACATGTAGATTTAACAAAGCATGGTGTGGTTTTGGAATATATAGGAAAACCAAAAAATTATAGCACTTGGGTTTTATCCCAAGTGTTAAGTTTTAAGCTGTCCATATTACAAGAGACCACACCACTTTTTTCCCAGCATCACAAGAATCAACACCAAGAACTTACAGTGAAAGATATGGCCTCTGCTACTGCATGACGATTGGGAATGTACTGGTAGCTGCTGGCCTTGAATTTGCAACATAGATGAAAATACGTAAGAGCCTTACAGCTTTTATGCTCATAATATTACAGCAGTATTTTCCTCTCAGCATTACAAACATGGCAATAACAAACACAAAAGGTATATGTATATATACATATTGCATGTAACTGTATTGATTTTCTTACATGCTTTACATTGATCCTTTTTTAAAATAAAAAATCTGCCTATATGAGGAGAATATAATTAAGGAAAAGAATGTTTGTCTTACATAAAGCTAATTGATTCTGTAAAATCTATTGGAAGAATGACAAAGAAGAAATTATGATTAAGCATAACCTCAGCAGGAAAAATAAATTAAAAAATCCATGTATTTACAGTAAAACAAGATGACACAGTGATAATGTGGAGTCTTACATAGTATTCAGCCCATGCTCTGCCAGCTGGGTGAACCCAAAGTTCACCCAAGTCCTTGCCAATGCTTCTTGTAATGCAGCAAGCTGCCAATGGAAGTGGTGGGCTCACCAGCCCTGGAAGTGTTCAAAAGGTGCGTGGATGTGACACCTGGGGACATGGTGGTGCTGGATTAACAGCTGAGCTCAATAATCTTAGAGGACATTTCCAACTTTAATCATCCCATTATTCAGTTTGTTAGCTTCAGCTTTTGAGAATCATCTATCTGGTATGAAAAAGAAATCTGGAAAACCTAAATGCAGTTCTGGCCAGTTGAACTTCAAGATCTCTCTTCTCCTACAATACCATTCTACACTGTACATCTGTTTAAAAGGTAGTTATAGAATATGCTTTTGAAATCTCATTGTGGCCCTCTGGGTTTTTGTTTGTTTGTTTGTTTGTTTAACTCTGAAATATGAGGTCTGGACCTTTGAGGAGACAGTATGAATGACCAGCAGTGTTGCCAGGCACAGCATCCCTGGTAGGTCATGCATGCACCATCAGTTCTGGATAAATCCTCTGCTGAATGATGCAGTGGCACGAATCACAAGTTGCTTTCTGAACTGGGCTAGCTATTCTCATCTGGGTAGTTCATTTGGAATCATAACACTTTTTTTCAACTTTGTGACCCACAAGTGCAAAGTAGCTGGCTGACATTTCTCTGTCTCTAGACCACCTAATAAAATCTTGCCTAATAAGTACTGTACAAATAAGTTACTAAAAAATTCTCGAGCAGAAAAGAGTGAGCTTCATCATCTTCCAGTTATGGAAAGTCTGATTTTGTAGATCATTACCACATTTTAGTGTGAGCATGTGAGATACCTTAAATATTATAAATGATAATTAAAAAATTACATGCTAATTTATTGTTAATTTCCCAGTAATAGAGTAGATCCACAGTAAAATGCATTCTTATATTAAAGGAATTTACAGGCGTTTTCCTAGTTGATCTGTCACAGCATAGTCAGACACAAAATGTGTGCACTTCAGTTGATCATTGCTTCAGAATATTTAGCAGTGACCACATTTTGGAGTGGAGAATCCCTAAGCTCCCCCAGGAGCTGCAGCTGATAGAGAATACAGGTAAGTAAATGATGTCAGACTTTTTTGTTGACAAACAAAAGAGCAGATGTGAAGCCTGGACTGAGTTAAATTGGTTCACCTTTCAAATGTTGATGATAACCTGCTGAAGCTCATGTGCCAGACTTTGAGAGGTGCTTGAGTATGTGCTGGTGGCCTCAGGTCTTTCCAGCTTTTGTCTGAGGAGGGTGAGAAATATTTCAGCTTACTTTAATCTTTATAGGGAGGGCCTATACTTTTCCTGTATTTGCTAACGTGGTTTTCCCTACATTTCTGGAATCTGGCTCATGAAGTCAGAGTCAAGGGTGATTTCAAGATGTCATGATACATCAGTGAAAGTAATTAGAGAAAATTAGAGAAAATCTCTCACATTAGAGAAAGAATGTGAGCTGGCACTTGTATTAATATTGCCTAGTAATTAATAGCATAGGTCAACCTTGCTGGCTCCTGTAAACATCTTCAGGCTTGAGCCAGAGTTTCTGCCTTCCCTTCTTTCTGCCTGCTTGACCTCAAGTAACTGTGGCATCTCACCCTTCTGAATGGTTGTGGAGGAGACTGTTTTAGCTGGTATTAGATGGCTCCAGATGGTACTCTAATGCTCAACACCTGCTATGACTCCTTCACTTCTTGTTATCTCTGCCACAGCTTTTATACATGCATTTTTGCAGTTTTCTCAGTGGAACATGGAGAGACAAGTGAAGGAATGAGGGAGGGAAAGAAGGGAGGAGGGAGGAAGACAGTCCGGTAAAACGTGATGCAAGGAGGTGGTATTTTCTTGGTGCTTCACTCACACACCAGTTTCAGCATAGTGAACTATGGACAGCACAAGCTCTGTCCCCTGAGTCATCTGTCTTGTGTGCTCATCTAGGAGAGTCTGAACATTGGCATCTCAACAAAATATAGTATCTGGCTACTGTGGCTCTTCCCAAACGGAAAGACTTTTCCTTGAGGTTTTCCCTTCTTGCTCCATGACTGCAGATATTGAAGACATTGTGAGCCACCATTCCTGAAAGACTGACAAAACTGTATTATGAAGCAACCCCTTATTTACATTAATAAAAATACCTTCTCTGTATTGTTGGAGTCTGAGATACAGTGTGTATGCCCTTGTTTTTAATACTTAGTTTTAGAATTCAAAGAAACACTGAATTTCATATAATATGAAATTCATGGGCATGTTTTCATCGTGATACATGAGAACAAATGCTAAAGTTAAATAAGAAAAGTGTAAATGTGTAGATTAGAAAGTTTTTTGAATCACTGGGTGAATGGGTGGAGGTTTAGAGTTTAAGGTAGTTTAGAGAGCAGGGGACAAGATGGAGGATTTAGGGTGTTGTCTCTTGTCCTTCTTCTTTCTTCTTCATGTTCTTTCCTAGAGGTTTTTGGGTAGTAGTAGGTGATTGGGTAGAAAATGCCGCAGTGCAGCACAAAGGTGTTGGGTCATTGGGTCACTAATAAAAATAACTTAGTTGGCACCTGTTAATTGGGTAAATGGACATATAAAAGACCTTGAAGAAGATCTTTGTTAGCCATTTTACCCCTTTACTATCATAGTGCACATAGCTCCTTGTACCTTGTAATGCTGATAAGAAAAAATAAACAACTGAGAACGAACGAGAGAAAATACTCGCCTCCCGTCTCTTCAATCTTCAGTTCAAAGGGAAAAGAACCCAAAACAAAAGTCCTATAAAGAGACACTGTATGGCCTTCTCTTGAAACATATGAAATCTCCTTGAAGGCTCTTCCTGGATGAGTGACTATTTTCCAGTAGCTGCAGACAACATGCTTGCTATTACTGTGCCTCACAGAGGGAGACTGAAGTCATAGATCAGCTTCTTTCTGAGGCAGTCACAGAAGGGAAGATCAGCTTAGTGGGATGGACTTGTAATTAAAATGTTCTACTGAATCATGCTTTCACAATATTAGCTCCCATTGGGCAAATATAGATCCACGTCTGGAACTAATATATGGCAAAATGTTAGTCTGATCCTCCTGACAGACCTGGTTAATCACCAGATTGATTTTATTTCAAGGAAATATACATTTATCATTAGTCCTAATCAAACTGTGGCAGCAGAGCAGGCCAGGTCCTCAGATGCTGAAAGCCAGCAGAGCATCACTGACACCATTTTACCCAAGAAGAAAAGTTGGGCTAACCATAGGTACCCTGTGTTTGGCACACAGGAGTTTTGTGAGTGAAATATATCCTTGATCTCTGCACCTAAAGTAGTCTGAAAGGAGCGTGCTCTCTGCAGGCAGTTCTGATTGCTTCCTGTGCCTGTCAGCAAAAAGGGAGCAATCCTGGAAACAAATCTATGTTACTAAATAGAATGAGGAAAAAAAAATAGTGGGCAAAGGGTCAGGAGAGCATGATGTGCTTGTAGGGCATCTGCTAAATTTTTGGTACATGTTATCTGATTCCTTGCTAGCTGATCCAAGTATCTGTTTGCTGGAGAGAGCTCAAACAAGTTTTAATCAATGAACTAAAAGGCGTGTTTAGAAGAAATTTGGCACAAAACCTTAGTTTCATCAGAAAGCAGCTACTGTGTGTTTTTAAGATTCCCAGTATATGAGATGGTGTGTGAAATGGTAGCATATCTTACATCGCCAGGGCAAAACTTTGGTATCAAGAAACATTAAAATAACAAGTTTCAAGGTCTGCTCAGGGTAAACCTCTTTAGTCCATGGAGTTGGTTATTTTTGATCATATTACAAATCCATTCTGGGAAAAATATTTTCCCTCCATACATTATAGCTCTAGATAAAATATTCTACACAGACTAGACTGTTCAATGATTTCCAGTATGTTGGTATATGGAACAGAAAAGTCATGAAAAGATTGTCAGCTTGTATTCTTTCAGATTTCCTATCATGCTTACCTCAAAAATGACTGTAACATGCTGTTTTAAGTCAGAGATGTTTGATTTAATTGTTGGTGAGTTACTTGTTGGTGAGTGCTGACGGTGCTTAACACTGTGCAGACAAACAAACATAGAACTCAGCTAATTTACTGTATCTCTGAAATTTTTGTCAGGGAAAGTAAAGAACTTCTATAATTTATTATGATGCAAGAAAGCATCCAGCTACTGCTGCAAAGAAGATGATTACTTTCCTATAAAAGATAGCTGGACAAGTTTGGGTAGTTTTTTGTTATCTTTGCTGACCAGGATAAATTCCCAAGGCAGAGTTTCCCTCCTGTAAACAGGCATTGTCTATGGACTGAGACCCTAGAAGGAAGAGATTGCATAGTTTATAATCCTCTTTCTTTCAGAATAAGTGTGTACTTGTAAATAAAGCATGTTGTACTTAGAATTCCATAGATGTCATCTGTCTGACTAAATTATGCTGTGGATATTTCTTTGCACTGGAGACACCAGGTTCTGAGTTAGACACTCTGGAGTCCCTTAGAACTGAGAGAAAAACAGATGCTGCTAGCACACAACTAATCTCTGAAGCAAATGTGAAAGGCATGTCAGATAAATGGCATTCTTAATATGTAGGACACATGAGAAATACATGAAATAGAATTACACTTGGAGAAATAGGAAAGAGTTCATGTGCTTCTCTTGTAAGACTTCAAAGTGAAATGAAATCAGGCTGCTCTGAATTGTCAACAGAACACTAAAAAATAGTCATGGTCCTCCAGGTCCCCTGGGTCACAGAACTGGTGTCTTCACACAGTCTTGCACTATGACATGGTTCCTATGAACTTCTATAGAAATTCCCATTGTTAAGAACTGACATTGGTATGATGTCAGATTCTTTTAATGATGTCAAAGCTGCTGTCAAATTACAGCAACATTACCCAGAGCCATTGAAACAAAAAAATATCCTCCATTTATGCATACTTTATCTTAGATATGTTGCACTTATGTGCTATTCCAATTTCTATGACCAAAAAAATAAATAAATCCATGATGGTGGAAAATATGGGTTTGCCTTTCAATCAGGTTGAGTCAGTTGAGAAAGATTAAGATCAATGGAGAGAGTAACACACTTGAAGGCATGTTCTCTGTAGTCACTGAAGTCACATGTGAAATGCAGGCAGTTCCTGGAAAGTCTGTGCATTTCTGAACAGCTTGATAAAATTTACATTTAGCTTGCAATCTGAGTCAAGATAACCCTATCTCTCTGGAGGTATTTCTTTTCACACTGCTATACATACTTCACCTTTTTGCTTTGTCATCAGTTCATTAAGTTCAAGCATCTCTGAAGACAATGTCCACAATGTTGTCATACAAAAGCTAGCCTTGGTTTATGTCAGTAGATATCTGTGAAGTTCTTACTAAATTTGTTCAGTTGCTTAATTTAATCACATTTTTGGCACATGTTTTAGCATTTATAACAAGTATTGTGCTTTTAATTACAGTATTAGGCTTTTTACCCAACAATGACTTCAGATATCTCAATTCTCTTTTAATACACTTTTTTTTTCAGCTAAGGGCATGCCAAAAACAGATTGCTTACTTCTGCATTACTGATAGGTCTGTCAGTAAGCTCATCATGATGTACCCTTATCAACATGCAAAAAATATTTCTTAATTCTTCTGTGCATTATGCTAGCAGAGTATTTTATCAAAACTTTTGTGGAGCTGGATTTTGCTAGATACTACTGGCAACTTCAGTGTATCCATATAATGTTTGTATTGCTGTTTTCCCTCTGAGTTATGAACATTTTTATTTGTGCTTTTGGTCATTCCCTGATTTTAGGGGGAGTGGTGATGGAACAAGCAACATCTATAAGTTCACTCAATAAATTGTTCAGAACTTGCTGGATTGATAAATTAAATATCTTTCAGTATGTTTGGAGCACTTACAAAACAAAGCATACCAGCTTGATCTAAAGCAATTTCATCTGTGGTTTGGCTTTTTAGAAAGTAAGGATGCAGAAATTTGCAAAAATGAAGCTGCAGTCATCAGCTCTGAAAGGTCAATAAAGCTAAGTTGAAATTACACCTTTAGTTGAGATATCCTGGGTCTGAAGGTGACCAGTTCTTTGGGTGCTTTTGTTTTTTTCTTTTACCAAGGCTTTAATAAATTGGAATGTCTCATGATTTTGTCCCTTGAAATCTGCTTTTATTTGGTTTTAAAAGGTCTGCTTCGAAGTGTCGTTTTGTTACAACTGAGATGAAGCATGCTGCTTGCAGAATGTCAAAACCACACTGGTCTAGATATCACACTTAATTTCAACATTGGCCTTGGTGACTGACACACCACCTGGTGTGTACCTGCCTTGGTCTAACAAAGCACTAAAACACCAAACATTTTCATTCTCCTTTGGTATAAGAAGACTTCTTGCTGGTTTGGTTTTTAAAAATTTCTTTATGAGTGGTTCTATTGCAATGTTTTTTCATCTTATTGTAATGTTGGTAAGAAAGCATTGGAATTACATATATGTAATTCCTCAACTTTTAAACAGTATGTCTGTTGTACTTTGCTGACATGTCTTTCTCTAATCCTCTTTTGATTATCACGAGTTGCTGCTCATTTTCTGTCTTCAAAGAATTCCATGAATGTTATCATGAAAGAGAATATTTAGTTTATCTAATCATGGTTGGGCAAATCCTGAAATGCCTCCCAAGTCTGTAAAATTGCTATTTTTTTGTCTTCACCTCAAGATATTCTCCTCAACCACAGTAAGTTCTGAATTCACTGATTAAGGCATTACAGCTTGTACTTTTGCATTCATAAATACAGGCTGGTGGTATGTGTGCTCCAAGTGAGTTACCTAAACTACTCTAGTGATTTTCCCATCTTCTTTTAATTAATAGGCTGAAGTTCCTGGAAGGATAATGAAATAACTGAGTAGATAAATAAAAAAACCTTATAAACAGAGAAAAAAAAAATCAGTCTTTCAAAAGGGAAAAACATATAGCAAATACATCAACTGATCACAAATAGCTGTCTCTCTCAAGTACTTCCAACACAATGAATGCATTCTTGTAGATCACAAAATAACAATGTCACAATAAATTATGACATAGACTTTATCCACTTTTCACTGAACTTGGCTGGAACTTAGGTGCTTCATTCCATCTCAGGATCTATCATCTTCAG
Source organism: Parus major (assembly GCF_001522545.3). Classification (NCBI taxonomy): domain Eukaryota; kingdom Metazoa; phylum Chordata; class Aves; order Passeriformes; family Paridae; genus Parus; species Parus major. The sequence continues at coordinate 16,893,465 of NC_031799.1, forward strand.
ATTAAAGAGCTGTTATAACTCTCTGTTTGTTTAGAAATAAATTAATTATATCCTGCCTCTTTTTCAGACACAGACTTTATTCTGCCTAGTGAGAGTTGTTAAAAATGCTGGCCTTGATGTCCTAGCTGAAAGATCAGAAACATTAAATCAGCCAACTTTGACATAAAACAGAGGACATATTTTAGCTGAGGTTCCATTTGATACAGACAGGTTCACTATCTAAATAGTTCAACTGATAAAGACACAGCATGTCAAAGATAAGAAAAACAAAATGGCTTTGACTTTTGCACTGATTGAGCTATAATCTCTATTTGACATAGCTGGAAAGCAGCATAGTAAACAGAAAAATAAACAAAAAAATCATAGTTCCTAATCAACCACTTGCTTTGTTTTCAATTTTTGTAAACAATAATAGAGTAATGTAAAGAAAATACTGGAGATAAATACTGGTATATGATTTCTTTTTCTGCCACTGTCACATTGCATTATCCTTGTCACTGTGACCATCATTGTAACCCTTCCCAGTTTGTGCCTGGTATCCTGGTCATCCATGAATAATTTCCCCAATGCTCACCTGGAGATGGTGTCAGTGACCCAGCAGGTCTGCTTTGGCGTGGCCTCTTGTCAGTCTGTCTGTGCTTGTGGACAAGGCAGAGCTTGGTCATGCCCCAGACCAGGTCCCCAGCTAGCCATGTTTGTGCTACACAGATTTTCTCCCTGCTGTCCTCTGTGCCCCACGCAGCTCTTGCCCACAGGGCTGTTACTGTGTACTTTTTTCACTTCCATTTCTTGGCATCTGAAATAATGTGATCCCTGTTTTTCAAAGTACCAGCATCACTGGTATGGAACAGAGGTGTAGCTGAGAAGGTAAGCAGGATATAGAACTTGGGGATGTAGGGTGGACAAAAACGGATTTATACAGTGCTGATCATGCTGCCTAATGCTACAGTACAGTGTTGTGGATGTTGACTCATTCTATGCTCTTTTTCTTCTGGAGGCTTTGTGAGTACAAGCATTGTGCTGGCCCTAAAATGACAACAACAACATCAACAATAATAGTAATAGTAGTTTAGCTTGTTATTGCCTCATAAATATTGATTTAATTCAGAAAGAGAACCTCAGTGTATTACTTTTCCTTCTGTCTGGGCAGATTTAGGCCTAGGAATAGAGCTTTAAGGTGAACTATTTGTGCTTATGAGACAGAATATCATTGCCATCATATAGCATCAAAATATATGCTTGTATAATCAGAGAAGAATCTTTTTTCCTGTTTGAAACAAAATAGAGTAGAATCTAAAACTTTAGTTTTGAATTACTTTAAATTACTTTACTGTCAGTTCTGGGCTAATTCTCTGTAGGTCAAGAAACATATCCTGATATCACACGTATGAACTTCACATTCAAAATATTTCACTGTACTAAAGGGGCTGCACAGGTGTTCTGTTTTAATTGTTCATAGGGTCAAGTAATATAAAAATAATCAAACCCATTTGTGAGATATCAAAAATATAAAGTATCTCTTAATTTTCCATGCAAGAAGAAAATATATATAAGCTATATATATGAGAATTTTTAAAAAACTGCCTGAAATAGATCATCATCCAAGCTGAAGTGGTGTCAGTGAAAGAGATGATTATAGATGATTATAGATGATGATTAGAGATGACAGGTGAAGAGGGACCAAGGGAAAAGAAATTGATTGGTTTTAAGTGAAATGTAACTGACAAATGTCCGTGACATCTCTGTCAAATACCCTTCAGCTGAGGTTTGTCTTGCTTAAAAGATACAGCCTTACACACATGTCTGCTTATTCTGTAGAAACAGGCCTGCCAGGAAGAAGTGCACAAGGAATAAATGAATCTTTCTTTTTATATAATGTACATTAGCATAGATGTGCACACTCATATGTGGAATAAAATACCATTTTACACTGGAAAAAAATAATACCATTTTATCACAAGAAACTCAATGGCAATCCACTTGTTCTCTTACTCCAGGTTTTTCTCTTTTTTTTCCCCCACTTCCCATGTAGTGCTAAGATTGATGTCTAGCTTCTCTAGGATTTGTGTGAATTTCAAAAATTGTTAAGGATGTGTGAAGGATGTATGTTAAACCACTGGCCCAGAGTGGTAAGAATTCCATTGTAAAAAAAAATATGCAAAATTTAAACATAGAATTTTTTTTAAGTGAAGACACTAATGGTTTCTAAAATAAACTAAGGTTTACTTGTCATAGCAAAATTGGAATGGAATGCCCTTTTTCTCAGTGAAAGTGCACATATGTGCAGAAGAAGACAAAATGAATAAAGTCAGTCTCCAGTAAGAGCTCCTTATAATAATTTGCATCATTGTTTCATGGGTTCATGTTCATCTGTATTGTTTCCCCAGTGTCACTTATACTGTTTATTATAAAACATATCTGCTAGCAAATATGATGAAAGATAAAGACTAATTTTCATGCAGTTCTGCAAAAGCCTGTTTATATTTCCTGTTAGGTCATTTTTGAAACGAAAACAAGTCTAAACCCCAAAAGCCCAACAAAACCCCTGCCTTGCAATAAACTATAACGTGGTCCTTTCACTGATGCATTCATCAGTGTTTCAGAGTTTTTCTGATCATGATATCTGGGATGCTTGATATCCACTGGACTGTGCTGTGCTGTATCAAGAATAGCCAGCCCTAGAGAAAAGAGGTTGAAAATCATTGTTATGTGAATGATTTCTGGATTAAAATAATCCTGTCATAGTTTGTCATGTGTGGTTAATAAAAAGCAATATCAAAACCAAAATGAGCTTTATGCTTTCTCCTGAAAATCTACCATTTTAATCCCATCTAAAGCAGCACCACCCAGAAAATGGCTGTAGATCCACCTCAACTGTTAGGGATTAAACCCTCATCTTTTTCTCTTTCCCAGGGATTGCTTTAATGATTAGCAGGACAGTAATTGGGGAAAGGGAGGGAAAAGATTAACTTCCGTCATTCCCACAGAGGTTACTGACCCTTGTGAAAGTGATGGTCAGGCATCATTTTCACAGAAAACTCAGGCTTTGATGATATAATGCTGTTTGGCTCCTGTACTAGCCCTGCTTGGCATGGGATGTGCTTTGGGATCAGGGATGTAGCCCCACCATCTGTCTGGGTGGCCCTTCACGTCAGAGAAGTGTAGGGAGAGGGGGCTAGGAGAGATTAGGAGAAGGCTTTGCCTGCAGCTGAAACACTCTCTTCTCAGTCATGTTAAAGTTATGGTATTTTCCTCAGCAAAAACATGTTGTCTGTGGTTGAAGCACCATACAGTGACTCTGATATTTGGACTGACACACTGTCCACAGTACTGTTAGGGTAGATTTGCATAGACACTGGAACAGATTGTTTTGGAAAGCATTTAAGTACAGGTCAGAGATTCCTGTGGCTTTCTCAGAAATCTGATCTCAATTAATATGTCAAGAATGTTAGCAGACAGTTAATGGTGTGAGAATAGGCCCTGACCAGCCTTGCACCTGTACCTGCTTTTAATTCTAAAGTTTGGTGCTGTGCTCCAAGAAAAAAAAAATGGAGTGTGTTACAAATAATGGTTAAATATTAACATCAGAAGAGAACTAATGGGATGAAATCAGAACTGTGTTTTAAATATAAGAAACAAAACCAGTGTTCGCAATAAAGAATTTAACATGCCTAATTTCAGTCTGGACTAAGCTCCTTTTTAATGTTTGAGTTGATTGTGAACACAAAAATATGTGTATCTGTAACTGTGTACAGAGCCATGATAAATGAGGATAAACTTACCCAGAAAGCTGCAACTGGTACGACTATAACATTTGTTGGATGTTTGTCAGAAAAAGTCGAGTTGTTTTCTGACTTTATTCTAGATTAACCATGAATATGAGAAATGACCTGGTATGGTATAAATCCTCAGGAAAGATCTGTGGAATGCAGACATCCAGTTAATATAACATCCAGTTAATGTAATCAGTCATCAGGGGTTACTTTTGCTCTGTGCAAACAGGATAGAGAGAACGTTTGTCTGGAAATGAATCCCACAGTTTACAGAGCCACTCTCAAGTGCCAGTTATCAGGTTCTCTTTTATCTCCCCCTCCCCACTCAAGTGATCTTTCCATGAAAACCTCTCTGAACATATGTTGTTTGTTCATATTGTTTGTCATTGACTGTTGCTCAAAAAGGCTACCAAAGTTTCTCAGAAACAAGGGCTGTTTATCAAATCCAGCAACTGTCTGAACACATGCACAGTGTTTGCTATGCAGTTGTTCTGTAACAGAGAATTCCAACAATATCACGTGAGAAGGGAATCCTTAATTATTTCAGTGACTCATAATTAGTTTAATGATCTGAGCTTACTTGGTTCATCAGGCTGTGGTAAATGGGTCTAACATGTTCTGGCTTCTTCATTGATTTTGAAAGTATTCTATGTAATGTTGACATTTGACAAGTGGTTACTCAGAGCCTTCAAAATGTGGTGAGAGATACTCACATCCCTTGGCTACCCTTCTCTATGTGAATATTTTAGATAACACATCCGATAGCAGCATCACAGATTTAAAAGATTCTGTTGCAAGTCTCCCACTTTTCATTTTTATTATGTGGGAAGTAAAACAGTTGCACTGGAAAAAAAGTCTTTCTTATTATGTAGTTCTTCTGTATATGATATTTTTAAGGCTTTGGTACTGTTAGCTGCATTACATTCTTAGACATGCATTCAGTAATGTGATACAAACTAAATTGGTGGACACTTTAACTTTCTTTTTCGACATCTGAACAAATGTTAAAGAACATTCCTTTGGCTCAGTTGGGGTAGAGAAGGGTAGGCAAATGATGAGTACATTAGTATTATGCAGGACATCACACAAGCCAGTTCTCCCAGTCATGAAGCAGCAGTGGGGCAGGTCTCTGTGTCCATGAGTGCACAAACCGGCACAGAGATCCTGCTGGCTGATCTGAACTTCCCCTGGTCCTACCCACTTTATTTCTTTTGTTTTCTTTCAGGGAAGGGGGACACAAATTAGTCTGCTGTATATCAGTCTACTCTAGATCCACTTTCATTAGATCAATCTACATAGCTGCCAAATGACTGAGATCTTCAGACAGGCTTAAGACCTGCATCTTTTCCCACTTGGTTGGTTGTGGAGCCCTAGATTTCTCCAAGTCTACCTGCAAAAACCTTTTTTTTTGCATTCATTCTTCTGTGTAGTGTTTTAAGTAATAACCTTTTATACTACAACAGAGACTTAGTTCCAGATGCTTCCTGTAGTGGAGAAGCTTCCTGTTCAAAAGCAACCTTTCACATACAGTTTATTCACAGGCATGCTATGTGTGCTATTTTTGTATCACATCTGAGTACTGCATAGCAGCAGGTTCATTTCTGAGGACACAGGTCCTTCTCCAGTAAGCCACCCTTCATCTCTTTCTGCAGCCCCTGGCTTTGGGTGCTTCATGACAGGCTTTTACAAGAGTTTCATTATTTTCTGATGCTAAATTCACCAGTGGCAGCAGCCTTCTTTATGTTGTCACACTTTCACTTCTTCTTAGAAAGCAGAAACAAGAAGACAAATGGATTTGCTTTGATTTCAAAACTTCTGCTTTCTCTTTTAACACACATTCACATGAAGATTTTTTTCACCTCCTTCTTTATGCTGATTCTTTGCCAAATCCTACCATTTGCACATTTATGTTACAGACTTTATAAGCTGCAGGGGTGTGATTCAATCAGCTGGTAAGGCCATAGGCACAAAACTGTATGTACCACTAGACATCAAGCATCTGAGATTTGTTAGCTTCAGAGGCCTTGCCTCAGTACTTGCCTAAATTTATGGGGGCCTTACATTCAAGATGAAAAATCATGCTCCTTAAGTTCCCATTCTGCATCAGTGTCAAAATACCTCAGCCTTGGGAAGTCTAAGTAGCTTAATCCCAATATCCCACTAATCCCACTAATATGCCATTGGGTCATACAAACATGATTTCATCTGCTGTAACTGGAAAGAAGCATCAGAGCACATGTGATGCATGTCCACAAGATTAGGCTCTACATAAAACACAGTGGCAAAAAGTGCTTCTATTTAAAATAAAAACACAGAAGAACTTACACTACAGTCACCAATCTAGCAGTTATGCTTTTGAAATGGAGTCAGATTCACTAGAGAATGGTTTGTGTCCTGTAAATGTTTAGTGTACAAAATTTAGATTTATATGCCTTTATAAACATTATCAGTCAATGTTATTAATACTGGAGTAGTCTAGAGAATTTCCTTGTGTAAGATAGCTAGCTTCTCTTCTACTGCTATGACCATTTATATTGGGACAGTTTTCAGTTTATGTGCAGTCTTCCAAAACATACACACTCATTGGAGGGACAAGCAGTATACTTGCATGAAGCTGCATGTCTGGACCTGTCAGTTTTCTCACTGACATCCTGGAGGTTTTGGGGCCAAAGGAACTCTGAATTCATTCTAAATGCTGGTAAGCCCTGTACTTGGTTACCTATCAAGGCAGAGGGATGTCTCTTTCTCTGAAAGATATGTTTAAGTAAGTTTTAACCTGTGGGAAACACACAAAACCCACTAAACTGAGTAGGCAGGCCCCTTGTATTTTCTGTTTAGCAGATTCCCTCAGCTGGTAAGTTATTTCAAAATATTTGTATGACTTTTTCTTGTGCCCTAACATTTATGGCTTTTGTTAAACCCCCTCTAAAAGGGTCAGCTTGCTAGGATGACTAGCTGCTTTAATTGGAGAACACTGAATGAGTCAGAAACAAAATAGGGGATAATGGGGTGAAACACCTGCCCCAGACCCCGTTTTGGTATTTTTCTGGATGGCAGCAGCTCCCACCTGGCTGCTGAGGAAGTCCTTTTCTCCTGCCACCGCTGAAATTTTGGGTTTTGCCTCTTGGCTGCAGCCTGTGTCCTGCTGTCTGTGCTGAGCTCTCCCTATCACATCCTGTCTGCCAGGCTGCCTGCCCTGGCCTGGGGATGCTGGGGATGCTGGGGATGCTGGCTAGGAGCCATCCCCATGCCCCCAGCCAGCACAGCTCCCAGATGCCGCAGGCAGGGCAGGCAGCCCTCCGCCTCTGCTGCTGCTCCAGCAAGGGATCCTAATAAATGGAATCAGGAAGGAAAGGGCAGACCACAAGGCAAGGCAACAGCAGTGTGGTCAGGAGCCAGTCTTTAGGTCTTTGGCCAATAAAAACATTAGTAATAGTAGATTGGGGATGGTTAAGCAAGCAGGCAGGCCTGGAATGTGACTGAAAGTCAACAGGAATGAGAGAGAACAGACACAGGGAACAGTCTTGGGAGGCAATCATAGGACAGATGGGCCACCTGCTTTTGGTCCTAACCTCCACCCACCAGGTACAGCAGACTTGTTGCTTTCTTGATCTTCTCTGGCCACATTTTCATCTTGTTCATGTGCTGACTGTGTCCCTGTGGCTGACCAACAGCTTCCTTAGACTGTCCCACTCCCCAGCATCCTGACCATCCTGCCAAAACATCCATATTCTGGACAAGATTTCCTGGTAAACAGTTTCCTGAATCAACTAGTGGGCTACACTTGTGATGTGTGTGTGTGACCTGTTGTGAGCTTAATAACCTGCTGGTGCATGGAGAAGGGCTGCATTAGCCAGATGTGGTCCACGATCCAGTCTCTGGGCTTAACTTTACTGGGGCTGGTGGATGTTTCAATGGGTACCAGTAGGCTTTTGTTGATTAAGGAGTGGAGAAGGTTTTGTAGCTCTGAGCACACTGAAAAGAAGCAAGGATCTCTTTCTCTGGGTCTAGCTGCAGGAAACACAGAAAAGACGACAGGATTGCCCTGACCTTCAGGGCCCTGAGCACAGGACTGACTGTCATGGTGCTATGTAATGATGTTGTCATAAAAAACCAAGACTAATCAAACCAGGTCAGTCCAGAGCTCCTGCTAGCCAAGTGCCCTGTCTCCAAAAGTGGGCCACATTCACAAAGAGAACAAGAATAAAACCAGACTTGTGGTAATAATTCCTCAGAATATTCCTCCAGCTTCTAGAATGTTGTGTGGCAGCTGAGGGAGTGCATTAAGGCAGGGGGAGAAGTTCAGATTTCCCCCATGTGGATGCACGAGACATAATTTTATCCTACATTGCAAAAATATCACAAAAGTGATGGGAAAGTGGTAGCTATTTTAATTATGACCTATGACATTTCTGAAACTACGGATGGATGGTGAAAAAAGGCCAGAGAATGTCCCAAGACTTTTTAAAGAGAAAAATGATGAGTGAGAATAAGGAGTCCCATGATCTTTTAATTTCAGTGACTTCTAATGCTGCTTTTGAAAATATGAACTACCTTCTTCTATTTCCTCAGTTAAGGTTCAGGTGTTATAGGAGTTTATAGATGCTGATATCCAGCACATGTAAACAGTGATTATCCATTGATGAGATTGTGTTAGTGTTGCTAGCTAGCACATCCCATTTACTGCAGTTCCTCCCTGTATGTAGAATCAAAAATAACTGTGATGACTGTGGCCTCTGCTGCCAAACACTGACTTTTGGAGTACTGCCTCTTGTACACTCCCTTCTGTAGTGAATGTATTTGTACATGCTCCCTATAACAAATAAGCAGAGAAAAAACATAAAAAACATTCCAGTCAGAACTTCAAGGGAACTGAAAATTCACAACCATTAATTCTTCCTCGTCAAACATTTCTTGTATTAGAAATTGAATGAAATGATGAGCGAAGGGCTTGTGAAAAGCTTATCAGGAATAAATATTTAGAAAACTTTGCTATCATAGCATCATTCCTGACAAGTTTATCTTAAAAAACTCTTGCTTTATATTATCTTCCAGGCCAGAACTTGCACAAAAATGGACATTCAAAGTGGTTTCATCTGAAACATATTCAGGCTTTCCATATCCATGTTTCTAATGTTTCCCTAGACACCACTTTGAACTATTTAGGAAATCTCAAGGGTGGTGTTTGTTTAAGATTGGTGAACAGAATTGCACTACAGCCTGGGAACTACACAAGCAAAAGAGAAACACTCTCCTCATGAAATCCGCTGTGGATGCCTTGAATTGCTTTGTATTATAAGTGATGCTAAAATTAGCATTGGAGCATTATTTTTGCAGGAGCACAAGGAGTGTGCTGCAGTACAAGCAGAGCTCCAATGGCAGCACCCAGGCCTGGACAGGATGGGGGCTCCCACTGCTCTCCTGCCTGCAAATGCCATGTTTCTCTTACATTTCACAATTCTGAAAAAGTACTACTTTCACCCTATCCTGAAAATACAAGGCATCTTGACTTTCTCTGGGCACATAGAAAATTACCATTATTTTTGTATGCTTAATGCTTTAGTCCTTGCAAACCTGGTTGTGAGTAAACATCTTTCACATGAGCAAAGGCTGCAGAGACTGGTCTTTTCATGAGCAAGGATGTTTCATATTGATGAAGAGAAACTTTGCATTTTATTTTTACCTTCCAGCAATGGATTTTTACTTGCCATTGAAAGTATTGTCTGACTAAAATAAAGACAATGATAGAGAATCTTCTCCAAGGTTGTCATGAGTGCCTATTTGTTGCTTTTTCTTTCTAAAATACAGAAAACTGTGGCTAGAACTTTCAGCCCAAAGGTGTGCTCCTACTTCTAGCTGTGTTCCAGCCCTTCTGTGCTTGTATGTCTTCAGACTCCTTGGGAATGTGGAACCAGATTGTTTTTTATTAAAGGAAACAGGAAAATGATCAGAAGCTTGGCCATACTCGCTATGTTTTTATGCAAGAAAAAAAACAGGACAAAAATTGCAACCACAGTTTTGCCCATTGTCTGGTAGCAAATAAAAAATGCCTAGCTTTATATTTCAGGCATCCCAGTCATATTTCAAGTTTTTTCTTTATCCAGCTTTGCTCACAGACTCAGGTAGGAGCTGGACTGGGCTCACTCTGTTATACCTATTTACCTGCTTGGGCACTCTCTGTACCAGCTCTTTAGCCAGGTGCTCCTGTTCAGTTCTGTAACTTCTTCCATGTGGGCAGACATATTTTCACTGTTACTGTTAGGACTGGTCGTGCTACAAAGACCACTTTGGATCAGCTCTGGGGTAGAGCTCAGGCTCTTTCTGGGGTAAGGAGGCTGGCCAGAGCAGGGCATGCTTCTCTTGGGCAGCAGCTAGCCATCCTTGTGCCACATTAACTCAGAGCATGCCAGGGAAACCAAAGTGTTTGCTAAGCAGAATTTCTGTGAACCAGTTCAAGACATCACATGTAGAGTAAAGCAAATCTTGTTCCGGACATTAGCCTCTTTTACCAACAGCCTGTCCTTATCCTGTAGGTAGCTATAGATGTAGCTGGGCCTGTAAATTAGCCTGCAAGTGTATGAAAAGTCAACTAAGAAAACCTGGGTGGTTTTCAGTATAGATTGAATATATAACTACAAAAATGCAGAGGAAGTCAAGCAGCCAAGCAGAAGATCCTCTATTTCAGGAATCTCCCATTAGCACTATACCCCTGCAGGAAAACAGCTTTCACTTAAAAACCACTCGGAATCATAGATATTTTGAATTGCAATGCATGCAAAGAAGCTCTGATGAATTTTTGAGTACACTTTAAAATGCTGTCCTTCCCCGTGGCCCCCAAAGCTGTCTGTTCCACTTATCTGACAGAGCTTGCCACTAGCACAGGAGAGGCTCATAGCAGGTCCAACCTGCTTACTCCCACCACAAATACAGAGATACTGGCTGGAGGCAGCAGCACACAATAGGTCTGCTTTAAAGTGCATGCTCCATGGGTTGTGCAAATATTTGCTTTGCTGCACAGTATCACGGCACTCCCTAAGTTTCTCCTCTGAATGAGGCCAAAATTCTTAAACTAAGACCAAGTGAAACTACTATTCTTCAGGTGGTTTTGCACTGAAACCACATCAAGATACATGATTACTATTTCCCTGAGTGTTGTGGAAAGGTATATTTAGAAAAGATAAAAAGGGCAGTGACACTTCAGCAATTATATTGTGGTATAAAGAGTTACTTTACACTGAATGGTGCATCTGGAACTCTCACATGTTGAGCTAAAATTTGTGCTGTCCATATTCATTCAGCAGTATTTCCAATATATGGTCTTTTGTCCCACACCATTTAAGATGTGAAAGGATCAGACTCACCTTCATTCCTTGTCAGTCCAAGCATCTGACTGTAGTGTTGGCCATCCTCTCCTCCTAGGCCAGGACTAGGGCCACAACTGAAACTCAGGCTTGACATTAATATTTTCAGAGAGTATTGAATGGGAGGAAGAGTTGCAGGTAACAAACCACAATTATGCTAGCTGAAGCACTGGGGCTGGAAAGAATAATTGCAGAGAATAAGATTAGCAGCACATAGTGACCAGATTGGCCCTTGATGGGCTGCTGTAGCTTAGATGCTCAGTCTCCCCTCTATTCACAGTACAAACTTAACACCTGGTGACTTGACTTAAAGCTATCCACTCCTCTCACCTCAAGTGAGCTCAGAGGCTGTGTGCTTTTGTTGCACTGAGGCAAACCTACTTTTAAATTACAATGTATCTATTTTCCCCAAACCCTTACATTTTTGCTAGCAAACTTCAATCCCTCTTTTCAGAAGTGATTCTCTGAGCAGAGTTCAATGAGGATTTAAAATCCTTTTGAAAACAGAACATACATGTGAAAAGCACTGGTACAGCACTGGCTATCAGGAGTACTGTCTCTCCCAGAAGGAACTGGGTTACTGTGCATGTCTAGACTCAAGCTGCTTTGGTGCAGAGTGCAATCTGAGCTATTGGGTAGATGTCCATTCCCAAGTACGTCTTCATGTAGTCTACAACATAACTAAAACTTAACTCTGCAGGGAGCTAAATGCATTTAATGTCTAAATGGCCTTAAAAAAAAGCACTCAATTCACTTCAGCCTATCTAACCACATTATTCTAGTTGCTGAGTGGTAATGCTTCAGAAGTACAATATGACACATCTGTAAAATAATTTGATTTTTCTTTAGAGACAGCTGTCATGAATAGAAAAACAAATAATCTGTTGAGTAAATAGAGACATAGCATGAGGGCAGTGAACATTTTAGGAAATCAAAAAAACAGGCGAATCCAGGATGGTATACCATCTTTTTTATGAAACGAACAGACAAAAATGGGAGAAAGCATGCTTATACAAACCTCATCTTGAAAGATGTCCTGAAGTGCTAATACTTTGATGATTAAGGCTCGTGTTGACGTGTCAACCAGGCCACATCTCAGTTATGTCTTTATCCGTTTGGGATCACTGAAGACTGATGCTGTGGTTCAGCATCAATAGGTTGAGCTTTCCAAGGGGCAGTGTTGGTATAGATGCGATGAACACATTGCCTCAAACTGGGCAGGGAAGGGGAGGCACTATAGCCAGGAGACAACAGTTAGGCAGTGCTTGCCAGTATACACTGCATTTTCAGGTAATTGTAACTGTTTTTTCCTTCCAGATGAGTTATAAACTCTCATTTATTTTTATTCAGTAGGCTCTTCAACCTGCTGTTGAAGAGAGGATCAGAAGATAATAGGAGCTGGACTCTTACCCCCTCCTATGCTGCACACTGCTCCAAGCTACATACAGTCACATACTCTGGGACAGACACAAAATCACTGCTGTGATTTTTGGTTTCTGACACCACAGACTGTGGGGACTGGCTGGTATTTTTAATCCATCTGCTGCAAATATAAGTGAGGAATTCTTGTTTGGAACCACTTCCTTGTTTGTATTCCACACAAGGATCTACAACAGAGTATAAGAAATATAGGAAGAGACAAATGTGTGTATGTGTGTGTGTGTGAAGAGGAAAGGCAGAAAAAAAAGAGTGAAAACTGATTCAGAAATGTGTCTGTTCTTTCCGTTCAAGCCACTGTACAGAAACTATGCTTCTATTGTGGGACAAAGACCTTTGAGCACAGTGAGATGTGTTTATGCTGCTCCTATCAAAGAGCCTTTCATCTCCACAAAGCAAATTATTAACACATTCCACTGAAGATGTGGGGGTGGAAGCCTGGCCTTGGAAAAAAAAAAAGCTGGCCAAAAATGAACAATTTTTTTATAAACACTTTTAATGATAGTGAATGGCACCTTGCCAAGACCCTCATGCCCAATGAAGCACTGCAGGCTGATTGTTTGTCTGGAGAAGTCCCGTGGGCTGAGTCTTTTGTGCCAAGGAATTTCTCATTTGAAAAGCAGTGGTGTGGGAGGTGTGGGCCTTTCCAGGTTCATCGAGTTAAGGCCTGCACTGCCAGTTGCCTTAAACCTGCACCGGAGACTAATTTATTTTGGATGAATGAACACCCGCCTCTGTTCCAGGCGGTAAATCTTGATCTTGCAGAAGAAGCTCAAAACAAGAGGAGTAACCTACACAAAATATGCAGAACAGCTCTGTTAATAAACTACTCCCCATGCACTCCCAGCATCCTGCACAGATGTCTGGCTATCTAACAAAATTTTTGCTTACTTTTATTCTATGAGTAAGTAAATATTTTATGTTTTCTCCTTGCCCTATGGAGCAATATTGCCTTGCTTATGGAAAAAACTTGTTACTAAATGAAGATCTGAAGTCAGTGTAAAAATAAATCTGTTAAAAATCTGGTTTATTTTTTCTCACTACCTGTTTTGGCTTTTTTTTTCCTGTTTTATTTGAATGTAATGCCATTATTTGCATAAGCTTCATATTTCTTCATTGCTATTATTGCCACGGAACTATATATATATATGTATTGCAGTTCATTTAAATACATACATACACACACATATAAACACACACACGACTCTATGTATCTATATATGTATAGATATATGTATGTATTTAAATGAATATATGTATGTATGTATGTATGTATTTAAATGAATTGTAGTAATTGCAATGAACTTGACAAATTTGCATGATTCAAAGTACAGCTGCTGTCCTTGGAAGGCAATATATTTCTTCCATGACAACACTGAAACTGAGTTCAACTCACTGTAAGGGGAATACCTCTGTGTTTTTGCCCATGCCCAAGTGCCTCTTTCACACTGAAGATTTGACTTTTGGACAGTCATGGATCCCAGAGTGGAATGGGAGTTTCTATGTGCTTCTGTTTCTATGTGCTTGTGCACCTCTGATGTTTATGTTCTTGTATTAGCTGACTCCCAGGTAACGTGAGACACTTAAGGAGATGCTTCTTCAAAGGCTGTTCCCAAGATATAAATGTTCATATCCAACACGGGGAAGTAGCTCTAGAGTATGAAGTAACCCACCTGCCAGTCACAATTTATAATGCACAGACTGGCCTGTGGTTAGTATTGTGGAATAGTGCCAGATAAAAAGTTTCATCTTCCTGCTGAAATAAAAATAGACATTTCATGCTTGAAAATGGAATCAGAACTGGGTGGAAAAAATTGCCTCCAATTTGTGGAAGATAACAATGTAAAAAAAACCAAAACAACTTTACTATCTATACCTATATCTATACTGAAAAAAGAGTTTAAAAGTACCCCCTAAAAGAGTTTAAAAGTGGGAAGATACTGGTTTACAGTGCATATAGTTTCTAAGATGCAGGCCATAGGACCCTGTCTCACAATAGTCTTAACTTGAAGACATCTGATCTGAGACCTGAGGGCTTAAAAAACCCTGAAAAGTGCCAAGGGAAGCCAGAACACCTGGGTCCTTGGTCACCCTTTGATCTAGGTAAGGAAAAAGCAGGGAAAAAAATCTACAAGAAACCCACCACGTAGCTAGAACTTTTACATTTTTATACAAGTTGTCAATTTCAAATTAAAAAAAAAAAAACAACCTTGTCAAATGTTTTCCAGCAGTCTTGATTTGAGTAGAGTTGAGTTAGGTGTATCCTAGCAATAAAATGCTCATTATTCAGAGATTGTAAACCAACATAATGCTTCATACACCCAGGTATTCTGTTCCCTGGACAAAACCAGTCTCATTCAATGAGTTTTTCTCTGTGTGTGTATATGGCCATAGATGTATAACATATGTACACACTCCATAAGTTGCTATGATATTGATAAATACAAGACTTCATTATTTTTGAAGCCCACATGGGCATTGTTTTTTTTCAAAGGAGAAGCATACCTTGCCAATAACTTGGCAGCTGTAGCTGATCTTTAGCAGGAACAATCAATGTATTTCTCAGAAGTGCCCATTATAGTTGTTCACTATACATGTTCACTGAAATGGACATAAAGTTTCTTTTTTTGCAATACTTTCTTTATATATTTTGATAATTCATTCAAATAATGAGTTTTCAAAACATTTTCTTAGTAGGTTTTTGAACTCCCAGACAGTGAATGTTGTTTATAAGGTGTGTGTCCTCACTGAACTCAGTGGTTAAAGCCCAGCTCCCCTGCAGCCAAAAGCAAAGCTCCTGATTGATTGTGGCAATACGAGTTTTCACCCAGCCGGTTTCACTGAGAAGCGCATTTCTTCATTCACTCCTAGCTTCTTTTTAGTTTTTCTTCTCCAGAAATCTAATTATTTGGCATTATTTTTTCCTCAGTCAGCTGTTCTCTGTTCTGCTGGAGGACAGCTAAGTCCAAAAGATCAAAAGATTCCCAGACTCTTAATCTACCCTTACTTAGAGGGGTTTGTTTTGTTATGTTGTTTGCTTGCTTTTCCACTGAAAGCTGTTTCCCTGCTCTACTTACCCTGCGTGAGAAAGTCTGAGTAGAAGTAGTCCTGAAAAGACTGTCTCTGCAATATCTGGGATCAGAGGCATCCTTTCACCAGGCAAATGGAAAGATATTGTTCAGTGAGAACTGGTTTTGGGATTCACACTCAAACCCATCAGGATGTTGTTTTCTTCCCCCTGGGTGCAGTGCAAACAGGCACAGGGGAACAAACAGTCTCTACTGCAGAAATCTTATGTATCCACTCTACCAGCTTAGGCATTAGGCAGTGATGTTAGTTTATCATGTGTCTTAGACACAATGTTTTCAAGAAGATTTTAACGGTTAAGATGAGTAAATTTCAGTTCTCTTCAGATGCATGAATCTGTGTAATTAACTATATTGCAGCCAATATGTTAATGATGCTGCAATCACAAGTAAAGCAGTTAAACTGTAAAGTGTTTAATAACCCCAATGTGTGAGGATGTGTGCTTAAGATTAAAGTTAGAATTCATCCTCCTGTTCCTAAATAAATTCAGAATAAATTTAAGAGCCTCCTAGGATTCCATAGTGCTTCAAGAGGCCCATCTTCTGTTTTTAATCCACGTGTTAAAATCAATGAGGGTCCAATGATTTTGGGGACTGCCATGGTTCCTTGGACTTTGCTGTCTCTTTAGAGGTAGTTGTCCTTCAATGTGATTTTATAAAATGCTCTGGGTAACACAGTGCAGTTTGTGGTTTCAGCTTCTTGTCTCAGCTCTGCTTGCTCAGCCTCCAGTGGTCTCACATTTGTTTTGAATGTAATATTAAACATCTTCTAATCAGTACTTATTTTGGACCCTTGATTTCCTTTTGGCCAGCACTAAAATGTCACTTGAAAATATGAAGGTTTGCATAAATCAACTGTCTTAGGCAGCATAGTTTCTAAAATATAAAGTGTCTGTTTTCGTAAAACACATAAATGTCTTACTTGCTGTGTTTTGAGTTGCATGTCAATGCTCTGATGAGTCATAGGGACCTGACACATTGATGTCCTCCACATCATGACTATACTTTTGGGGTTCTGTATGAAAGTTTTCAAGTCCTTCTCAGAGTTTTGGTTCTGCATAATTTTTTCTTTGTTTAGGGTGCATTTTCCATTTCTGACTGACAAGATAAAGATTTCATAATATTTCAAATTCCTTATTATAAACATCACTGTTTTGCCTTTGTTCATTTTCCTAACAGGACTATTTGAGCTGGAACTTCTGTTTGTAGCTCTTTGCTTTTCTGAACTTTATAGGCTTTGACTATGAGGGCTAAAACCCCATGCAGTTTATGATGCTTAATCTAGTCTGACTTGCCCTTTAAGGATATATTGTTTTTTCCCTAGCAGAAACATTTAGTTTACAATGTGACAGCCTCTGATATTGTCTAGGCAGTTATAAAATCCTGGCTTCCCTTCATATTTTAAAAGGGAAGTAGGTCTAGGTTTGAATAAACTCAATGAGTGAGTGAAACAAACATTATCTTGTGAGCACGACTGGTGTGTCGGTCTGCCTTCACTCCTGATTGTGCAACAAGAGGGAAGCCCAGTGGCTGGAAACACTCCTTGTTATTCAACTGCACAGACTGAAGTCCAGGACTAAGAACTGGCTGGCTCTTGCAGTAGGTTATCTGAGACATGATGGTTAAGGATGCAATCACATTAATGAGTAATGTCTATACAAGTTTAACTTCTTTCCTCCTTACAAGGGTCCAAGGACAGATAGATTTCACATAAATGCAGTGTCAAACACCAGCTCTTTGTAATGTTTTTCCAGTCTGTTGCTTAGTTGGAAGTTTAGTTTCCAATTCCTCTTTGATTCTTTCCTGTTACAGATTTGTCACTGCTGCTGGCAGCTGACTTCCCTGACGGGAGGCAGGAAGCTGCTAATGGGGAAACACCTTTCTCTCTGTTGGTTCATTTTTCATCCAGAGGATGATGTAGTTTCCTAGGATAGGAAACTCTCAAAGGAAGTGAGCATGTTAGCAGGAAATGGAGAAAGAGGGAGTCCTAAATGGTCTGACAGCAGCACTGCAGCTGCTCCAGCCCTTGCACAAAAAATAGCCAGCATTAGACTTATTTATATAAATCTGCTTTTTAAATATATTTTGATTTATAGGTAACTGCCTAGCTGAGTTAATTTTAGATCATTTGTCAGGATGTGAAGTACATTTTATTATTTTTAGTCCAGGGTAAACTGGCAAATTAATAAGATTCTGGGCTTCTCACTCTGACATACAGAGCTCCAGCTTCAGAGAGGGCTGAGGAGAGAAACAGATGCTGTTTGTCACAATTTTCTCTAGCCATTATCTTCCTCTCTGACCTTTGCTAGTGGAGCAGCAAGAGAGTGCACAAGGTGTGTGGTAGTGGCCTGTTTGTGATGATCAACAGCAGCCACAGCCTGCAGAAGGACTCGTCATTGTTTCCCTTAGTGATGGCCAGAAGGTGGTCAGGGTGCTGAGTCAGTACAGGCACAGATACCCAAGAGCACTTAGAATGGTGTCTCTATGTCATCTCATCTTGTGTGTCCTAATCCTGCTCTGAAAAACACAGCTCTCTGCACTGCTCCATGCTGACAGCGGCTGTTTCTGGGCAGTACTGGAGCAATACTCCCCTCTGCTTTGGCCCTGGTTCTGTCTGATAACACAGGCTGCTGCCTCCCTGGCATTTATCCATCATGTTGTGTCTGGAAACTGGGTCAGAGAAGACTAGCTTTTTGACATACACTTTATAATCATCACTCTTCATTGTGAGCTGCAAGGTCACACAATTCAGTGGCCTGAGGAGAGACATGGATGCACTGAACTACTGCCAGAGCAGCTGAAAAAGAGCTCCTATTCATTGCAGATTACATGTTTTGACCTAACTCTGACAGAAAAGCATACCTGTCAGCTCCATGGCAGGCTGATTAGGTTAATTAAGTCCTTGTATATGAGTACAATAATTAGAACTGTCAGTTGTTTAAATAATGATAGAAGAAAGGCAAGATTCAAGGAGAAGCACTGGAGTTTGGAAGTACTAGCAATCTAGGAGGGAATCCATAACAGGCAGTGATTTAACACTTCCCTTCAGGCAACTTCATTTATGAATAATGTTGAGGGAAGGAGAAAATTGTGTTCAGTAGGAGTTTATTTTATTTTGCACTGAAAGTAATGAGAATTGAGATAATCAATAGTTTAGGTATTCAATAAGTTTATAAATCAGATTTATAGGCTGCAAGCTTGACTGTTGCCTTGGGGTACCCTTGGGAAACTTCACTCTTTTCACAGGGACGGTGTGAAGAACAAGAAGAATAGTGTATATTTTCTTATCCTCCAGCAAAGGTATGAGGAGCCATCTTGTACTCTTGTACTTTTGGATTTGTCAGTACATGCCATGCACCAAGGTGGTAAGTTATAGTAGTAGCATGGTTAGTAGCACAACATGGGAAGAAATGGAAGCTGAAGGAAATAAACTCAGGAGGTCCATATGTAAGGCTAGAAAATATGACTCTTGTCATTTCAGAGAAGCCTCTTAGGATGTTTGATTTTTGTGCCTTGTATATAAATACATTTGCAGGAGACCAGAGAAAAGAGAACAAAATAACAGGATGTCTGTAAAACACACTTTTCAGGACCAGAATAGGATTTTCCTGTTCAAAACCAAGAGAAAGCTGTGGAGGAAGAGAGGATTCCCATGGTAAACCCTTCCAGTATGATGGATGGCAGTGTGATATTCACTGAATCACATGGCAACCTAGTGAGAGACAGGAGGAGATCACCTGACATTGTAGGCAGGAAAGGGTACGGTGGAATTAGAAAACTTCTAAGTTTTGGCATGGTAGATATTAGAGGAGATATCAAGATATTAAAGGAGTCTTTCTAAGGGTGTGTTGAAACACTGAAAGGTATTAAGAAGATGATAGGTAAATATTTATTTGCACGAGAGGAGGTAAATATCTTGCCACCTCTTACAGCTCTATCCACTGGTGCCTGTGCAGGGTATTGTGCTTTAACTATGTTTATGCCAGCAAAGCATCTCCTAGAAAGATCAGGAGAAAGAGGAAAATAAGGGTGGAACAGAAGGGAGGGAAAAGGATTAGGAGCTGCAAGACAATATTGAGAACTCAATTGATTAAGAGGTGGTTTGGAAATATGAGCATGCCAGTTTATGCAAGAAAACGTGCAGAGTAGCCTGATAAAAAGTCCAGTGTCTCAAAAATGCAATACAGATAACCTAAAAAAGGCTGTTGTAATGATAGAGAGCAGAAATTAAAAATAGAGAGGAAAGTAGAGGGGACTGATCACTTTCTGTAGAAGGGAGTATGAGTAACAGCAGATCTGAGGATAAACAGAATGACCACAGACATAGAGACTCCATGGAGTTGTCATTGAAAGCCTTAGTCATGAAAGCACTAAGGTACTGTACTGAGGTACTCGTACTAAGGTACAAGAAAGTCTTTTTGATAACTACACAGCATTGAAATTAGATTTAAAGAATTTAATTATGTGGGCTTTTTTAAAGACCACATCTGTTCCAAATTTTTCTTTATGCATGCATACATCACAAAAGAAAATCATGTAAGCCAGACAATAATTAGAAAAAACCCTCCAGAAAACATGATCAACCTGTCTTTGTGGAGCTGAACACTTTCTCATCCTAGTTGCTTAGTCAGAGAAATATATTGCTAAAAAGTCTGTATGGATTGATTTGGACATGGTTTGTGGAAGGAGGGGTAATACCCAAATGTGAGGTTCTCAGCCATTTCCTGCATTGCTTAAGAAAATGTATTCACTGTAAAGCTGAGAACATTTCATAAACATGGCAGTGATAACAGCCTCATTTTTAACTGACACTGCATAAATCTTCTGTGCAGTTGGCACCAGATGCTGGAAGAAGTTCGTGAGTTATATCCATCTCAAGAAGAAGTGCCAGAGCCAATCCTTTTCCCACCAGCAGGAATAGTTGATGTGTATCAGCAGCTTTTACAGTTTAATAAATCTGGTGATTAAAAGCAGGGATTCCTCAGGGTAAGGATTGCTGGTGCTGTTTTTTGTTAAGCAGAGGCATCTCTGGCCAGCACAGTAAGTAATGCTGCCTGCCCACTGCCAGCAGTAAAATGCCAGTTGTTGAGGAAACATCATTGCAGCTTTTTTTTTTTTTCTTACAGGAAAAAGGTAAAAATTATTTAAACATCACAATATAATGCTCTGGTCTCTGACTATGGTGAATATAAAGTGCTTTAGCTGAGTATCTAAAGATGACGATGGCATTTTGTTATCCAAGCCCTTCCTTTGCCATGCACCCTCATCCTTGGGCACCACACCACACAGACACCTATCCCCTGTACTCTAGTGATAAATGCAGAAACAATGGTGAAGCCTCTGCTATACAACTAAAGTAACTCAGAAATGAACAGAGACTAAATCTCCAAGTCACAGTAATGCCCTGAAATTTGGTTAGAAAGAGAACACTGCTATTTACCTTCCTTTCAATGCTATTTGTCTTAAGGGAGCCAGAAATGTCCATACTACTGAATTACAAATAGGAGGCATTACAATTTTATTTTTAAATATTTTTTCTTCCTAGAGATCTCCATGTGTAGAATACTGTCACATTTCAGATGCTAAAATTGGACTAGTGGCTTCCTCACACAAAATTTTATAAACTGAAAATACTTTTTAAAGAAAGCTTCTTACAGGTTTCAATGTAAAATAAATTACCACAGGATCATGGATCTTCACTCCTCAACAAGCAGACTGGATGTGCATGGCCTCATCCTACTGCAAGTGTGTGGGGAACTGAGATGTCTGTGTTTCAAGATGGAACAGAGAGAAGATGCCCTGAATTTACTGAGGGGAAAGGGCTTCATCAGAGTCACTGAACATGATGCTCTAACTCAGTTTAAGGGCTCAGATTTTACAGATCACTCAGCAAGGGGGAAAAAGAAGTAAATATTTCTGCTGCAACTGTAGGAAATTTTGTCTGAACTGAGTTATATATACCTCTTTTAATTTTACAACATCTGAAAACTTGTAAGACCACTTCTTTTTGGCCCTATATTGGGTTCTTACATTCTTGTTTTGTGACATTTGCATGAAAAGGGAGTGGCTATCTTCATCAGGGTGGCCTGGAGAGGTGACATGAGCAGAGCTGGTGGAGTGGGTGAAGGCTGAAGCTTGTTGACGTGGGTACTCAAGGGGGGTACTCCAGTCCCATGCTGCACACCACAAATGGACAAATGCCATACCTGTTGCACCCTGTGAGCTTTGTATGTGGGCTTTGTGGGTTCTGCATGCTTCTGTGTAGGCTTCTGCACAGGACTGTTGCTTTAACAGACCTCTGCAGTTAGAGCATCCACACAGTCCAAAAGTATTCAGGTGTAGAATTCACCCAGAGAGGCTTTGTCTTGCAAATGAGTTTCAGGGAGAAGCTTATGGTATTCTGAGGATATTGCAGACCCGAGCAGGAGACAGGATAGGGTCATTTGATGCCTTCCTACTCTGGATTTGCAATTTATAAGCAGGTAATTGCTGAAGCAAACAACACATAATGAGAAGTATTTGTAAGAGAAGTGTATTTATAAGAGCTAAGATTATATTGTATTTTTTTGAGAAAGACAATGCAGGGCAAAGCTTATGCTGAGGAGGCGAAGGCTAATAGAATTGCTTTAGGGGCTTTTGAGCATATGTATTTCATAGTCTGATTAGGATTTCTACATTTATCTAGTGTAGCACATACAGGATGCCAATGGCAGGAATAAAAGTGTGGGGTTAACTGGAGGTGGACTTGTGAAAAACAAATAACAAGAACCAGAGGAAGTAAGCAGTAAAACCTCAGATAATAATGACAGGCTTTAGCTTCAAGATGGATATCAAGACCAAGGACTTTAACCCTTCCTAAATTAGAGATTGTGTATATGTGTGGCTGTATTTCAGGCATGATTCTATTTATAAATAACAAAAAGGTCTTCATGCAACCTGCCAATTTATGCAGATGGACAAAGACAGCTTTGGAAGCCTAATAAAGGCCTTTTTGTTTTACAATTCTACATCTGTTTTAGATAATGTAGGAATGCTGTTTAATAAGATCTTTCATATATGCTTCCCATTTAGTATCTCTCCGTAATCAGTTCAGATGTTTGTATTAGCAAAATTAAACTATACAAATGGTACAATGACAAGAGTCAGATCTGAGCAAGGACATAAACCAGTAAACCAGATGTCATCTGTAGAAATTCCCTGGTCAACAAAGTAATAAAATTTTCTTTTCTTCCCCTTTGATAAAGGCTACATTTTATTAAGGAAGCCCCTTCTGACAGCTGTATTAACACAGTTAGATGATGTTTCTGAGAAACTAATCAGAGAAATGTCTTTAAATAGATTAGGTCTTCTCTTTGATTTAAAAACAGTGTAATTTTTAATAAGACCATTTAAAAATAGATTCAGCCTCTGACTTGCCATTGTGAATAACTCACAACTAATTTTTTTACCAAAATCTGACAACTCAGCCAGAGTTTTGACAAGACCGCAAGATCAACTGTGTCCTTTCATGTGTGGTGTCACAGTTGTTCTTAACAGCATTCAAGTTTTCATCTGATTTTATCATTTGGAAAAACACAGAAGAGCAAAATTTAGAACAAATCTCAACTGGTATAAGCCTATGTAACCTCTTTCATAACAATTCACTCAAGAGTATGTGCCCATTTAAAATTTTACTGCATCCTAAATCCAGTAAAGTTTTTACCTTCAGGACAATTTAAAGGACTGCACTTTAAGGAGTATTACCAAATATACTTAATTTTGTCTATATTATCTGCACTAAGTCCCTGCCTTCCTTGACCAGTTCTTGAGTAGAAAATTAGGTAGTGGCAGAGATTGCTTATGAACATCAGAAGAAAGGGTGGAAGAGAATGTCTGTCTTGCTGTTCCAGAAATTGCTGAAGTTTGGTGCCAAAATAATTTCCCCATTGTGCTAATTCCTTCATAGTAGCATTGCACGCTCAACAGCAGCTCTGCTCTACGTGGCTTCATAGAGGCCTTTTGTTAGCACTGATTGCTGGACAAAGTTGCTCAGGTCCACTGAGATCCACCACCCAGCCATCTGCCAGACTGCCCAGCAGCCCGAGCTTTCGGCGGGGGAGGAACAATGGTGTGTGGCTCCTCTGAGGGGATCCTGCAGACCAGCACAGCTGTTGGCCAGTGGAGCATATTCCCGGTGGCTGGCAGAGCATATTCCCGGTGGCTGGCAGAGCATATTCCCTGCGCAACGCGTGGTCGCCAGCAGCTGCTGTAGCAGCACCAGCTCCTCCCAGATGGCTGGGCCGTGGGGTGGCCGTGGGTGGGGGTGAAGGGAGCCCTGCCCCAGTGCCAGGATTTGAGAGGAAACGCTGCCATTCACACAGCTCAGCTTGGCCCCAGCCTTGCCAACACACTTGGCACATGGTGACAGTGTAGCCTCTGTGTCAGTGGCTCTTTCAGCCAGTGTGCACTTGGAAAATCAGTGTGCTTCAGAGAGAGTCACTTCAGCTGGGGGAACTCAGATGTGCTGTCAGAGGAAATTCCCTGATTCCCACAGCCATTTGCAGGCATCATGGTCCAGGTACTGAGTTGGCAATGCCTTAGATCACCTCAGAACACCTGAGTTGTCCCCATGTGGGACACAAGGAGAAGAAACAAAGCAAGGACCACATGTGTTTCTGTGTGTCCATGTATGTATATGGAAGCTAAATTGCATGGAAAAGCCCTGAAGTCTTTAGAATCAGGGATTTAAAACATAAAAACCCAAGAAGTTGAAAATTAACGTGGACAGTGGGGAAGAGTTGAGACCATTGCAATGATGGCCATTGCAATGAGAGCCAGGAGGGAGCTTGCTGTATCTCACAGCCTTTTGCAGACTATGCCAACACAGCTCTGATGATTCCACTTCTCCATTCTCCATCCTAGGCATCCAGGTCCTTTAGCCTACAGGAAGTGGGCAAGCACAGCCTGGGGACGTGCAGCCAGAATGCCCTTGGTGCAATGTCTGCTGAAGATGACCTCCCAGTGTCCATGGCCATGGTTGTACCTGGCAGCACGGTGTGCACTGGATCCTGCCAGCAGCTGAGGAATGCGCTGACTGATGGAGCCTGGGAGACCTGGAGCCTCCCAGGTTAGAGGGGCAATCTCCTCCATGGTGGAAGTCAGCAGAAATCAGCAGTGCTCTGACAGGAGCATAGCATTTTTGTTCTCCTCTGCAGTGAAGGACCTTGTGCAATGAGGGTAATCATTAAAGATCTCTTATTGCATCCTTAATGCATTCATAATTCATGATATTTTGAGAAGTATACTGCTTTTATATGTGTGGCACAACATTAAAAAAGCCCACTTTGAAGTATTTTCCTACATGTTTTACTGATCACAAAATAGAGGCATTTCAGAAGTGTTGTTCCACAAACCATTTTAGGCTCTATTTTAAACTAGCTACCTTACCTGCTATTGTTTTGTTAGATTCTCTGAGAAAGCAACAAGTGAGAATGTTTTTTAATGAAAATCCGTGACTACCTTTTTGATTAAACCTCAAATGCCTAATGTCCTCTGCTGCTGCACTTTAAGATATATTTAATAAAACTCTTCAAAAACCAAGCCCCAGATCTTATCTGCAGATCGACTGCCCAATGCACGAAGAGCTCTTGCATCACAGTTTGTTTTCCTCACTGCAGTCTCTGGTCCCCAGTCTGAGAGTGGAGCTGCTAATATGAAGTAAAAGGTCCTGACTTTGCTCTATTTCTTGATGTCTGCCATCACTTGCTGTTGTTCCAGCTGGATGTCACAGTAAGCAGCTACACTTTCTTCTCCTTCTTCCTAAAAGTGGACATAAGTGGTGGTGATGAAGACATCTCTGAGGAGGACAAAGGGAGCACAGGGAAGCTTCCAGCCTCTCTGCATAACAGGAGGTGAACAATTGCTGCCCGGTTGAACAGGCTAAGTCTGTGGGACTTGAAACTTGTCCCTCTGCTGCAACAAATGGCTATATATAGCCTGGGGTGGAAATCAAACTTGAGGATGAGTGTTTGGATAGGAATAGGGAAGCAGAAGTTGTCATCTCAGGAAACAAAATCTTGATCATCTCTGATCTTAATGTCCTTTTGAGTATCGCTGAAAAGAATAACTATTTATCACCTGGGTGAATACCTCTTCCTACCTGTAAGTCCCTGGCTGTGTTAAGTTGGCAATCACAGTGATAATCAGATGATGCTGTCCTGGCTGTCCCTGGCAGTGGAGCTCCTGCATGTGGTTTCAATCCTACGGGAAAATAATGACTATTGTGATCATCCCCCCCACACACATACACAGGCATATCACAAACAGCATGATGTCAGGTTCAGTTCCTGCAAACTGTTACTGTTGCAGTGGATTCTCATATGGCAGACTGCAATAAATTCATTTTCTTATTAAAAAGTCAAGGGAATAAAACATGCTTTCTGTGATTAACAAAGAAACCAGATGTTCAATAATTATTGAAGTGCAGGCAAATTCAAAGCCAAATAAAGCAAGCATGGCTCGATATAGTCTCTTCAAGATCTGTTTGCTCTCCCTTCAGTCTCCCAGCATGAAAAAATAAAAATCTTGCTGAGTGGTAACACAAAAGTTGATGATTAATTGTGTAACTTTCTCTCTGGGGTATTTAATTTCTGGGAATCATGTCACACACAGCCCTCAATGGGCTACAAGAATTTTCCATATGCAGTAAAATATTATAAAGATTTCTCCCAGCATTGAAACCCTCTTATGATCGAAATAATGTAAAGGGCCCAATTGTGCTTCCTTATGTAGAGTTTAAGCATCTTTTTTAAGGGCATTAATAACTACATTTTCAACATGAAAGGCAGAGACTCACAAAGGACATGGCAAACAGACTCATGACGACATTGAATGGGTTATAATTTTGAGTGAAGACTTATTAATTAAATTTTTGAGACATGCAGGTGTTTGGTGAACAATGTGCTTGTTTGTATATGCAAACACGGTAACTGGGCTTCCACAAGTAGAGGATTTCTTGAACATGTAGTTTTGTATAGGCCTTATAGAACAATTAGTTCTTCTATTCAATAATCAACACAAGGCAAGCATTAATTCCTCAGGATGTAGGTTTGTGTGCCTTTTAGACAATGAAAACATATTCACATTTCTAAGTCTAGGGGCCTTCCCAGAAAGAAAATTCAGCCAGATTACCAGCTTGGGGGTATGCAATAGGCCAGTCCTTTATGATGTTTTAGTATATACTTTCCTTGGCACATTTTTTGAGCATGCACTGCACACTGCAATCCACACAGATTCATATACATTGAATAGCACTACTGTATAGGAAGGTGTTTATTTAAAACTAGAAACACTTTCTTCCTGTGAGCTTGGTTTTCATCAGATTCGATTTTGTTGGCTTTGCCCCTAAAGGACAATTTAGGAATATAGGTAATGTACAGAAGATTTGTAGGATGTGGACTTCACAAAGCAGCAAGTTTCATTATACCAATATCTACAGATGTTGACCATTCACTTCTTAATAAGGAAGACTTCAAATCAAACACTGCTGACACAATGACACACTTGAATTTAGTGACTTGACTGAACAGAAGATAGGGATCATTTCCTTTATTCTTTTGTCCAGGATATTAACTTTGATCTCTCTATATGGGCAATTCTCATTACACTACACTTTTCTTAAATGTTAACTCTCTGCATAAATCATGCATATATTTTTGGCTATTAAGTCTGTTTACCACCAAAGAAAAGGGGCTGTTCAGCTAGATATGGATCCTTTTATCCTAAAGGAGGTCAGGACAAACTGTGCTTTCCTTTGTGTACCACAACTGAAATCTTATCACAAGTTATTTTTCATTAATCTCAAATCCAAAATATATTGCAGCAAACATTAAAGCCAAGCTGATATCTTTGATGAATCTCCATTTTTAAGTAAAGTACAAAGAGATTTTCATTTTACCGCACCATGCCCCTTCTCAACTCTTCCAAGTTTTGAAAGAGGAAGAGAATTGCACGCCTATCACTCAAAAGCTGGGACAAAGCTTGTCCAAACTGTGTATTCCAGTTTTGAGGCACTAAGAAAGGCAGTTTGTGCCTACTCCTTGTGCGCATCTTTATAGAGGTCTAAAAGCAGCAGCAGCAGCAGTAGCGGTGTCAGTGTAACTGTGATTACTCTGCCATGCTGTCTCTCACTCTCAGCCTCAGTGCTTGTTTTTGGCACACAGTATATTTTCAGTGCAGCTAGGGCTTCCCAGACTCTAGAGATGGTCTTTCATCCTAGTCTCAGTGTGGAGCAGGTTCTGCAGGAAAGGCACTGACCATGGATGGCATGACCAGAGATGACAACAAGGCATGGACATGTGTAGAGAACTGATCTAGCCTCTGCATGATGTGGAAAGAACAAAAGCCCATGCTGTTCCTTCCCAGCATGACCCTTCTGTGTTGTTGATCTTTCCTTGTCTCCAACCTTCTTCCTCACATAGCCAGTTTCTGTATCCAGGCCTTAATTCTGTCACCCAGTTCCCAACTGGGACTTGGAGACCTGATGTAACCTAGGGAAGCCATGGTTAAAAACACAAGTAAAAGTGTGCAGAGCTTCAAGGTAGATCATGCATGATAGCAAGCAAAATCTACAGTAAAAAGTGCCAAGATGTGCTAGGAACGACCAAGTACAAGGAAATTGTAGTTTTGAAAGGTCTCTATCTTTGCCAAGGGTTACAGGCTTCACACAAAGCATTTCTTCCTCACCTATTTCAGAAATTCAAGCAATGCCCTTTCAGTTTCCAGAGTTTAAACACTTTGAGAGAACATGTCAGTAAAAGCACAATTACGTTTGGATACACTCAAAACCCTCAGACCGAGGCTTCTAGGAGTAAAAATGTCCAGGGGTGAGGTAAAGTCCATAGCATGGAAAATTTCAGATCAACATTTAAAGTCTGACACAACTCTCTGCAACAGCAAAGGGATACCTCTGCCAAGTCATGCATTTGAAATAATTAATCCATGGAAAAAACAACCTCAGGAGCTGCTGGATGCCCACGGAAGCACCACACGGCCACTTCAGTACCCAACACGCTACTCCCCTGGGAACGTGTGAAGAGATTAGGCGAGCAGCCAGAATGCAGGCAGAACCCGCGGCAGGGCTAACACACCCTTTCCTGTTTCGGCCGCTGTCGGTGGCCAGCAGAGGTCAGGGTGTCCCAGCGCAGCCCCGCCGAGCTCCGAGCGCCGAGCGGCGGCCGGGAGCGGCCGCGCCTCTGGCCCTCCGTGCTCCCCTTCCTGTCCAAGGGTCTCTGCGGGTCTCAGCCGAACCCCTACCAACAGTGGCAGTCTCTGCCACGGGCAGCCTCCAAAATCTTTCCAGAGAAGGGAAGCAGAGAGGTGAGGTAACTTTTCCAATGTCACCCAGTAGGTTAGTAGAGGAATGTCGCATTTTCTGACCTCATCTTTAGGAAACCAGCCTGCTCATCTGTGTGTCCGAGGGATTCACAAAGCTGCAAGGCTAATTCTCCAATAGTGCAACATTTGGCTGATGGTAGATTTTCACCATTTTTATGTTGACAGGCCTCTTCTTCAAGCATAAATCTGTCACAAATCCAATGCCATGGCTGTTTCCCTCTTTCCCACCATCCTCTTGCTGTTCACGAATATTCCCTTATTGCTACCTTCCTTACACTGGACAGTTGTTTGCTACGTGATCTCTCACTACATTTTCCTATGCTGTGCACAAAAGCACAGGGACACCATCATTCTTAAGGCAATTCATTTAAAAGATACAGAACAATATTCTGGGGAAGCTGTTTGCAACATGAGAGGAACACTTCTCCCTGAGTCACCCACATTATAAGGTATTCCTTCCAATACCTGTTAAATTTCAGGTTATTGCTAGCCTCTCTGTGTTCTGATTTGAGACAATTTTTGTGCTTTAAGGTTAGCCAATCTAGTACAGCATTTTCACTATTAGAAAATGCTAATTTTTTAATTCCTAATTTTTGATTGTTGATTCCTAGATAAATAAAAAGTAATATGTAGAACTTTCTTATGTTTTAGAGTTTGACTGCATGTTCATTTAGATGTACTCATAAAACAGATCATAAAGTAGATCAAATTACATAAATTGTACCCTATCATAGCTGGGCTCTCTTGCCACATGTCTACAGGATACATTAATATAAGTTGCAATAAGAGTCTTAAAAGGAAGAAGTGTGGTAATTTTTATGTGTTTTTCATATTTTATATCCCTAATTGAAAAGATACTAAAAGTAAAATTATTTAAATGCAGGCTTTTCACTCTCAGGATGAGATCCAGCCATAAAAGCTTCTAAAGTCTTTTACAGTTTTTGTATATTGGAGAGAAAATAGAGAAGAAACTTGATCCTGTTCTATAATTGACTGCAGTGGGAGAAAATACTTGAACCCAGTGGGATCTGTTATCAAATAAAGTGGCAAATTGAGGATTCAGAGGTCACTCTGGAGAAACTAGAAACTAAAGGCTGCTGGTACAACCAGAAGTGCCTGCCTACTGGAACAGCGTGTCAAGGGGTGTAGGTGGAAAGCAGGCAGTTTTCAAAATGTCTGTCTCTGCTGGGAGTGTGCAGGGGACAGCATCGTGCAGCTCCAGAGCTGATGATCAGTGTGCACCATCTGGACTCTGCAGATCCTTGTGGAGGGTGCTGTGGCACCCAAAATGGGGGCCCAGCATGGGCCTTTGGATGTCACATGAGCACAGGCTGTGTCTCTTTTTCCAGCAGAAGCCTGTGTGGGAATGCCCAAAGGT
The DNA here is from genome assembly GCF_001522545.3 of Parus major. Classification (NCBI taxonomy): domain Eukaryota; kingdom Metazoa; phylum Chordata; class Aves; order Passeriformes; family Paridae; genus Parus; species Parus major. The sequence goes on from NC_031799.1 coordinate 16,923,874, forward strand.
AAACATAACGAACAGGAAACAAGAAAACATGTGGAATTAATCAGTTCCAGTGAACTGGCATTTTCTCATTAAAATGTGTTCAGTCAGGCCCATGAAGCGGAGAATTGCTGCCCTCCCTAAAGTTATATCCTGGTTCTCACACAGCCAGTTTATTCAGGAAATAAAACTGGATGATGTATCCTTCCAGCTTCCACATGAATTCCTGGTGCTTGTTTACATTTGTGGCAAGTTGGGATGGTTTCTTGACTTCATTAGAAAGCAAGAAGTAGCTCTACAATTTTCAGTGACCCATGCTCAAATATACTTTGCAAAAGCTTACTTGTGAAAATATCAGTAGTATTTTGTGTTGAAAGTAGCAACTTATTCTCTCCAATTATACTGTCCAGCAGCTGTATAATTTCTTCAGCAGCTGTATCATTTAAATAAGCTTTTAGCACACTTTCTGCATTCAGAGTTAAATATCCAGGTCAGAGATTTGCTGGTTTGACCCTTACTTCAGCGAAATGAGAACATATTTGTGCATTATTAATCCACACACATTTTACTATCAAAATCAGTAAAAAGAAAACAAGATAAACTGTGTGTGCAAAATAGCTGGATTAATTGTGGTCAGATAGTGACTTGAGTTAGTGGAAGTGAATGAATAAAACACAGCAGTTTGGAAGGAGACTTTCCACAGGAGAAGACCAGAGCTTATTTTCCAACAAGTGCAACACATGAAGTAAATTTTAAACAAGGGATCCACGAACTGCTAAGGAAGAAAATTGGACTTTGAAGGATCTGCATGATACTAAGAGATACATTTCAAACAGATTTGAACCTGTTTTTTTGAACTTATTTTTCTTGTTTCTTACAATCTTATTTTCTCCTGAGTTTATGTTAGAGTAATGTGAAAGTAATCCATGCTATATTTCTATTCCAAACAGCAGTATAAACCTGAAAATTCACAGCCAAGGCATCTCATATATCATTGAATTGTGAAGGGAAAGGATCTTGTTGCAGAATATGGCTGAGAGGGAATAGAGTTGTCTCCTATGCTGAGGCTGCATGATGAGGTGGGAGGTAATTATCTCCATGTTCCCATTCTGTAAGCAAACCATTTTCCCAGAATGGCCAAATGTGGAGGACCTGAGGTTATGCCACCTGGGTCAGCCACTTTGTGGGCACATCTGACTTCAGTTTACAAGGGTATGTTGGGGGAATCCTGCTGCAATTTCTTCTCATTTGTGTGGGAAGGTAAATCTTGTATTTCATAACACCAGCATTCTGTCCTTCATTTGCACAAGCCCAGTAGGGTCTACCTGACACTCCATGCTCTCTGGAATGGCCTTATTTCCAGGGCAGTCTCCTCTGGGTCTTGGGAGCTGCAGAAGTCCATAATACACCCTAAGGCCACTTGGGCTTCAGTCTTCCCTGAATGCTTTGGATGCCTTTCAGATTTGTTCATGGAGCCAGACAAGGTCTGTGTCTTCTTATGTGCCAGAGAAGGGACAAGGTGCACTCCAGATTTGTAGCATTCATGGGCAAAAGAGCACCCGATTCTTTCACTGCCCTGCTCTGCTTCACTGTGTTTTATGCCAGACACCAATTCTGGTGGCTTCAGTATATAGCACTATGATGGCTTCATCATGTCTCTCTGCTTTCATGGCTTCCAAATTTTCACGTTTTTGTTTTAGCCAACAGTGGCAAGTGTCAGTCCCTTGTGAGTACTTTTAAGCTTCAATTACATCAATGTCACCAAAACATCATTAGCATTGTACTGAGAAGTATGTAAATCCCAGGCTTCATTGAGACTGATGGAAATTCAGTGTTACTTTGGCATATTCAACATAGCTGCGTTAGTGTCAAACTTGTGCAAAACATGTCAAAGCATGACCTGTGATTTTACACAGGCCTGTAAAAAAGCAATTACTAATATTTTTCTGCTGTGAGTTCAACTGATACGGTAAAATCTCTGCTGTCTGAGGAAACCCTAGAGAAATGCTTTGTGTTTCCAGATAGGCACCTTCAGCACCAGTAGCTGCTTCAGTGCCTGTAGAGCTCAGCAGAAGTGGCAGTGCTGCCTTTGAGCACTGAGCTGTGCAGTCCCATTGAAACTGTGCTAGTTTTCAAATGTCAGAGCTTAGCTGTTATGGGACAGATTGCTTGGAGAAAATAAAACCTAGGAGCTGGGGAATGAAATGTCAGTACCTGAGGTGCTGTTTCTGATGGACACATCAGTTCTGCTGTATCAGTTGTGCAGACCTACAGGCTGGGCTGTTGTCTGGAGAGGCAGTCTGCTCCTTTAGCTGTGATCCTCACTCTTTCGTGGTGTGCTGACTTGGCTTCTCTTTAAGGTAATTGGCAGTGTGTCTCCTTTTTATTTTGACCAGAGTTCAAACATCTGTTTCTGACAACTGTAGTGAAAGTAAAAACATGATCATATTCACAGCCACGAACTGTGTGATGAAAAAGTCACATGAAGTTTTCTCTGCAAGGCATTTAGCCCTTATGTGCTGCGTTAGCTGCTAAGCTGCACTTACATATACAGCTAAGAGCAAGCCCTCTTGTCATGCATTTGTGCACAAGCATCCCACATTGCCTCCTGTAACAACAGCCACATTATGCTTCCTTGCACAAAACCAGCTGTCAGTTTAGATTTTCTTAATCCTGCCAGATTCCAACTCAGCCAGCTAACAACCATTATCTATGGGAAACCCTTCTGCGAAATAAAGCAATGTCCTTACAGAAATGACATGTCATAAAAATTAGTTTGGTCACCAGTCCAACAAAATACTTTGTTTAAGTTTGAAAACTACAGACTGGTGGTATCATGTTCCCTGGTGCCATAGATCTCAGAAATGATGAGCAGGACAGCACTATAACAGCATGCAGGGCCAGATCCCTGCTTGCCCTAATTATATAACACACTTAAACTGTGCAATTGTGTTTTGCAAGTTGCTGCCATGTAGACAATTTACATGTATGGCACAGTAGTCTCCAGCATAACCTTTCCAAACTCCATCAGTGTAAATGAGTAATGTGAACCATGAGGATTTTGACAGCATTGGGATGGCTCATTTGAGTGCAACCTGCTCTCTCCAGTGGAAGGGTTAAAGGGGACAGCTCTTCCCCATAAGGACATGGTAGAGGTTTTAATGGGCTCCTCTGTGGAAGGCTAAGGAGAAGACAAATGGCAAGTGCATGCTAAGAGATTATTTCTGCCCATGGTAAACAGTAGGCAGAAGAAAACCAGGCTGTGTCTCATGACCCTGGACACAGAATACCATATGGATCAGATCGATGAGTGACCGTGAGCATCTTCTGTGCAGTGGTCCTCAGCCTTCTTAGCCTGCAGTGAACTCCAAAAATCTTTTATGCTTCCCAATGCACCTGGTTCACTGGGCAGGAAGAGGAAGGAAGGCTGGGTGGATGCTCAGTCAATAAAGACCATACTTTGTCAGGGGAGAAAGGGAAGTGGTTTCTAACTCAAGTCAAACGGTTCAAATGCGATGCCATTTCCAGGTCCATAAGCACATGACACTTGGACAAGAATTGCACCTTCTCAGTGCACCAGCTGATGCAAGCTGAACATTTTCTCTAGGGTCTTCTGTTTTGTCATTGGTTTTGTGCCTTTGTATCAGAAATGGTTTGCAGAGTTGTTAACCACAGTCAATTTGAAGCCAGGAGTAAGTGTCCAACGTATCAGTAGATTGTCTTAAAAAGAAAATTCAAAGGTGGGGTTTTTTTGTTATATTGTGGGCATCATTAAAAGCAGTTAAGATGATGTTTCCCTCAAGACAAATAGGAGAGAAATCTCTTTTTGTTTGCAATGAAAGCTGAGACCTTTATTTGTTTAAAAGATTTGACATCAGGGACTTTCAGAAATAAAATCATAATGTACCATTGGACTCATGATAAAATACCAAGATCAGCCAATCCATACATAATCTCATAATCCTTTTACATACTGATCATTAAAGACTGTAAAGTTTTTTGTGTGATTGAATGTGAATCTCCTCAAGACATTTCAAGTCATTCACCAGATCTGGTTTTCAGTTCACAAAGTAGAGTACAGCCCACAGCTGTGCTGTAATCACACAAATGAAAACATGTACTTCCTTTTTTGGGAGTAATATTATGCCTTTTTGAAGATAAGTTTTCTATGGCTAGGGGAGAGGGGCTAGTATCTCTTCCAGTAAGTGCAGTGACCAGCATTTTATGAGCTTTTCTTTAATATTTTTCTTCTGTAAGTGAAAATTATGCTTATTTATTAATAGTTATTTCCAACCTAATTATTTTGGTTCTCTGCAGTTCAAACAGCTATTTAGAGTGGAAAAAACCCAAAACCACTGTGGCCTGTTCCCTGTAGGTTGATGGAGACCTCTAGGCAATCAAAATAATCAGAGCACTGTCTCAGGGTCAGCCTGATCCCTGCAGAGATCTCTGCAGAGGCTCTAGATGAGCTCTTCACATCATGTTTGAGAGTTTTCATGTTTTATGTTAAAGGTGACAAGCACAAGCATGCAAGAATCCAAAGCATGCCAGAAAGGTGTTTTAACAGGACATCAGTGCAAACCTGTTTTCAAAATTCAGTATTAAATCACAGCAACTGTAGCAACTGTATTTTTGGAAACAGGAAAAAAAAAAAGAAAAAGAAAAAGAAAAAGAAAGAAATTTCACACTGAAAAAAAAAAAAAGTTTCCCAGAGCATTGTTTCTAGATTGAGAGCAAACAAGAAAAAGGATGGTCTCATGTTAAAATGCTGAGAAAAGCTGGGGGTACAAATCTCTTTCCGTTAGAGACCTCCAAAGTGATTTTTTGGTAATGTCTGTGCTTACATTTCTTCTACTACCAAAGGGAGACAGCAGTACACCCTTTCTGGACCCCTTTATCTGTCCAGTCGATTTAGACTTAAGTGCTTAGTGGCAGACACTCTCTCCTCAGTGGCAGAACAGTGTCCTGCACAATGAAACCCTAATCTCTGGCAGAGCCCAGCGATGCTGTGACAGCAGTAGTAAGAATGAAGCAGAAAGTGCAGCATTTAAAGGCAGCAGGAGAACATGGTTAGGCAAGATCACCTCAGATTAAACCTTTCTGACTGAGTAATTGCAGGGTGATGATGGGTGAGCAGTGTACATAGTCTGATTAATTTCAAAGCAAAGATGGCTTTAGAAATCCCACTGCTTATGGGCATTGGCAGGGCTCCTGCATCCATTCTGATGGATGAAAGACTTCAAATTCCTATACATGGTTCTTAAAACCTCAGTGTGTGCATGCATTATGCCAGAAAAATCTGTGAGGGTTGTTGAATTTTCAGTTGATCACTCAAAGGCCAAGAAACATCAGCAGAACTGTAATTCAGCCCCTGTCCTGTGTGCTATGGTAGTGTCTGAGCACTACTATTTTGTGGTATAGTCCCTCCCTCATTCAGTGAAGATATTGGATAGTGGTTGAATAGTGCTAATTACAGCTGCTGCCATGGGAAAGATTTTTGAAAGAGTGCATTTACTGCCACTCCATGCTAGGGTCAAGCCTACTACAGTTCAGAAATAAAGGTCTTTAGGCCTTTAGGAAGTCTAGGGAAAGGGACACAGACTTAACAATCCCGATTGTTTTGGAGAACTCTTCTATAAAAAGGCTAGGCAGTGCTGGATGTGAAAGAAGGTAAGGAGCTCTGGTGGCTGGAAATACCCAGTAAAGAAGCCTGTTGGGATACAGAGCCAAAAGAGCCTGGTTCCACCATCCCATAAGACCCACCATCACTTCTGAAAGCTTGCAATGGGCAGGACAAGAGGTGCAGGAGAGAAGAGACGGCCTTATGGTTAAGTATGATTTAAATATTGCCCTGGAGAACTGTATTTTGTCCATGATCATGCCACAGCATTTTAATTGCTAGGAAAACCACTTGAAACATGTGGAAACTCTGTAGGTTCCTCTTTCTCTGTGTTTCCTGAGACATGTGGGTCTAACTTGCAGGAGGCCATAGAAGATACTGTGGCAGCTCAAGGCAGTGAAGCTGTACCTGCAGCTCTCTGTCCCCCAGCCATGAGCAAGAGAGCAGCCCCTTGCTCACAGTGTGGCAGGGGTGAATGACTCAACACCTGTGTGTCGAGATGAAGGTGTGAGCACCACAGTAGCGAGTGGGTGAGCCTGTTGTCAGAGCAGCAGCACTTGGATGCTGTGCTGGGGACACCTCTGAGCCACATATGTCAGCAGTGAGATGTAATACTGCCATTCATTCCACAGGCAGTGTCCTTCCTCTGCCCTGAATGGGCACAGGGACCCTGTGGGGATCAGTCACTTCAGTGTTCTTGTAACATGTGTCTGGCACAGAGACAAATGGCCCTGCCTTCTGGGTGCTATCTTTGCCATTTGGTTATTAATAACCTTGTCCATAATAAAAATACGAACTAATTTTCTGGTATGAGAATTATCACCGATTCAAGGACATTTTAGGGTCACGTAGTGTAAAGAAGTGCCTTAGTCCCATGCAGAGTGCACTGGACTGATGTTCAGAGAGGCTCTTCCTCACATTTCTGTGGTCAGAGTATTTCTCTACCACCTCTCTGTACGTCTGCTTTCCCATGTGGAAAGCAATATAATGTTCTTGAAATTACTTGGTTTGTGGTTGCAGAGCCTATTTTAATGACATGTATTAAAATACCTGTCAATTCCTGCTCATGTCCCAATGGACTTCACCAGATTGGATTTCCATAGCAACAAGCTGAAGAAGCTGAAAGTAGATCTATAGAGATGGAACACTGCAAAAGCCCTAAAAGCTCAGAGTGGCCTATTCTATTCAGGAAACACTCTATTTTCTTGCAAAGCAAGCAGGTAGTACTGGGCAGTTTGGGCACTAATTCAGCTCAGAACAGCTGTAACTAGAAAATACAAAAGTTGGTTTAGATTTTATTTTTTTCCACCTAAGTCTCTTGAATTGAAAGGGTTGTTTAGATACTAAAAAAATCAGGAATGTCATGAACAGTAATAAAGAAAATTTCATGGAAACGTTATACAGCAGTGTGGGTAAGAACAATGTTAGGCAAATAGCTGTTGATTTTTCTTGTGAGTTTAAGCACCTTCAAAGCCCTGAATGGGCTGGTCAGGAGCCAAGAAAATGACATTGTATGACAAGTGTGGAGAGCAAAACTAGCCAGGGGTGTGGAATGCATCTGCTTTGCTTCTGCTGACAGAATGGAAAGATCTATTTTATGAAGTGTTCTAATGATGACTGTTGGTTTCTTTTTCCCTCTTCAGGCAGAGGTGTGTCCTTCATCTCCCCTGACATCAGTGTGGCAGTCTTACACACACCCCAAGTGTACTCTGGTCTCCCACTGATGGAACTTCTGCTCATTGTGGTCAGTGTCATCTGTAAAAGCACGGCCTCTTGCTTGAGGGAGCATAGGGGATTTAGCAACATCCAAATCCTGCAAGCAGAGAAGATGACTTTTAGGCAAGCATTTTCCTGTACTGACTTCTGGTATGTTTTTCCTTTGTGCTTGTATTTCTCTAAAAGTAATGCATGTGGCTACAGAAGAAATTGTCCCTACTTATTTTGCAACATGAACCATCTGGAAAGTTACATGAGTAAGACAGCTTGCAAGTTCTACACTTGAGAGCAACCAGACCTAGCCCTTTTACACTTGTAGGTCTCTAGGAAACTTTACATACATTAGTTCACTTAATAAAGATTTCACCTCAATTAATTTTTCTTTTCTGTTTTAACTCTACAGTTTATAAAAGGGGGAAGGTTTCCTACAGAGATTATTGATATAAAAGAAAAATAACAATGACACAAAAGTTTTTTGCTGATTGATTTGTAGTAGAAAAGCAAGCAAGAAAGACAACATTAAAAAAAACATTGTATACTGAAGATAAATGATAATGAATGGAAGAAGAGATGGGATTTGAGAAGGGAAATTAATGTCTTCTTGCTGTGATCTTCCCATAAATATGCAGTTTCATAGGGTCCTCACTGTACAAATGCTTGCATCAGTATTTCTTACATATCTTGGTTTGGATTAGACCCATGTTAGGGGTGATTGGTCTGAGCTAGTTTCTAAAATCTGGAGGTTTGTCTCTAAAATCAATTCAGATAAAGAAAGAACTGCCTTCTTGAATTGTCTCTGTGGAAGGAGTCTGTTTCCTGTTTATTTTGCTTGACTCCAGAAACTGGCTACCAGAGCAATTCCACTGTTCTCACTGACCAGGTTCTGACACTGAACAGCTTTCTGATGAATTTCAGGAAATGTCAAAAAACCTGAAAGAAAGATGGTCACTTTGGGGTATCCAAGCTTTTTAAATGTTTACTCAAATTGGTCTTTTTGGAAAACATAAAAATCCTATAGGTTGTACAGATGCATATATTTATTTAATCCAACTTCTTTCTAGATGATACAGTAGTTGTGCTTTCTTTCAGGAGCCTGCTGAATTAATGGGAAACAGACACGGGACCGGATATGAGAGGCACTGATGTCTACACTTGGTTGCACTGTGGCTCAATGACCTGTTGCAAAATTTGTAACCTTTCATTTTTGCCTCCTTTTCTCATCTTATCTTCTGTTTGTTTTTAGATTATTTTAGCCTTGTCCTGTCCCTGTACCACAGATACCACAAAAGTGGCTTGCTCAGGGTTTTGAGTAGTAACAAAACACAGAGATTAGCTAACCACTGTGGCTAGTTGGAGACTATACATTTTGTTTAAACAGGAACTGACACACATTTAAGTTTAACAGGAGATTCCGGTTCTGACCAAGTTTCCTGTGAATTCTCCCTTATGCTGCATTCCTGTATGCCAGGAGCCTCCCCAGGGAAAACACTTTCCCCCTGACAGTTGCTTATTTTTTGGGGTTTCCATATGCAGGTGATGGTGTATGAAGTATTACAAATTTCACTCCCTAAAGCTGAGGGCATCTAACTTGGGGAGTCTTTATGTTCACACAGCAAGGATCAGTCTCACGTATTTTTGATTCTAACTCTGCTCTTGTTGCAGGTGTACAGTAAGTCCATAAGGCATAAGGGGTCTGGAGACTGAAAAGGATCCTACACTCAGTCATGACCCCAGCTGTTACTGGTGCTCAGATCCTGCTCACCATTTGGTCACCACTGCAGAAGAAGCTGCCACTCTTTCTGTGGCACAGAATTTCAGTTCACTTACGTTAATGCATGTTCCCACCCCTTGGTAATCAGCAGAAAGGTCATATTTTTAATTCACTAATCTGGGAATTTACACACAGTGTTAACGCAGTTAACTAAGATAAGCTGGCCAGGAGAAGTTTGTGGGGAGAGGTTCAGAGGAGTGTGGCTGCAGGCTGGTGCTGCCCACAATGATGAGGATGGGGCAGCAGCAGGGCTGAGCTGTTGTGGTCCCTGCTCTCTGCTGTGGTGCAGCCATACAGCTGCATATCCAGTCCTGCAAGCTGTGTTAATGCTCCTGTCAGAGGTTTAGCTATTATTTAACCATGTTCTTAGCTATTTCCTCAGTTTTAATCCTACCAGGCAGATTGGCTAGGGCTGAGGACTGCTCAGAAACCTTCCCCAAATTCCTCTTTTGGGGCTCAGTGCCATTCCCCAGCCATTTGGTGGCCATCCCCACTGTTCAGCCCCAGAACTTTGTTGATGGCTCATGAAAGGAGGCTCCAAAAATTCACAAAGGCAACTTAAAAGCCATAAGATTATAGCAAGTTATAAACAATAGGATTTTTAATAAATTTTTGAGGTTTTAGCCTTTGCCTTGAAGCTACAAGGACCAAATATTTATTTTATCTTAAATATATACTATGGTTCCCACATAATCATACACAGGCACAGGCCAGGCACCAGAAAGCAGATGTGGGAAAAACCAGAAACCGAGGGCAGTGCGATTAACATCAGCCAACAGGGTCAATTTCCTGCACCGATTATCATGTTGATGAGACTGTAGTAGGTAACATAGACAGAGATACAGATTGCACATGCAGATGAGAGGGATTGACTGGAATCATGGGTCTGTCTGGGCAATATGTGCTTTAGTCATGGAGTCATAGAATTCTTTAAGTTGGAAAAGACCTTTAAGATCATCAAGGCCGATCTTTAACCCAGCCCTGTGAAGTCCACCACTAAATCACGTCCCATATCCCCACATCTACATGTCTTTTAAATACCTCCGGGGATGGTGACTCATCCACTTCCCTGGGCAGTCTGTTGAGTGCTTGATAATCTGACAAAAGGCAGAATTGCTGTGGGAAAGCTGAAGAACACACAAGGAAAGGCACACCACTGGAACAGATTCAGCGAAACAGTGGATAATAACTAAGCATCAGCTCCCAGGATGATGTTATTCCTAGCTCTATGAAACTATGACTCCAGGAACTTTAGAATAAACATTCACCATTATAAGATTCATGAGAGTTGGCAACATTTTCAGCCCCTATCCCCTCTGGTGTGCCTCTGGTGTCAGGGTCTCCAGTGTGTGTGTGAGGGAATGTGTCTGTGATTTCTGCAGAAGGGCTGGTGTGCTCCGCGGGTTTCCCAGGGACTTGTGGCTCCTTCCTTGGGTCTGCTTGCTTGGAGGGGAAGAGCATAAGGATGAACTTCTCTGTAACATTCTGATCACCTCAGGTCCTTGACTTTCCTGCTAAGGGAAGTGCACTCTAGGATGTGACAGTTGTTGTCTTGCATGAGTGCAATGACAGAGAACACCGCAGGACTCACAGTTCCATCATAACCTTTTCTGAGCCCAGCCAGTGGGGTTGCCCTCTTCTCAAGGGCTGAGGACAGTGGTGAAGAGTCTGTTCACATACCCAAAAAATGCATGATTTTGCTGGAACCATGAAGCACAACTAAAGGTCTCATTAGCATGCAGCACTTGATAGAAATCTAGAGATTATAAGAAGGTGCAAGTCACAGCAGACTTTTTAGGGTTTGAGCAGTGTGGGGGAGAGAGATGGGTAAAACACACCTCTGAGCTGGCAGTTTGAGGAAGCTAACCAAATCTGCAGCTGACACTGCTGCGGCTTGCACTCTGCTGCTTCATTCTGAGGCTTTGGCATTGTCTCCCACTTGAAAATATTTATGCACCAACACTTCGTATTACACCTCAGTCGAATGGAAGGGTTGCATGTCTTGCTCCTGTCCCTTGGGTGGAACACTACAGGTGTTAAATGCTTTCCTTCCCATTCCTTGCAGAGAGGTGTATGCTGCCTTCATTTGATAAGATTTTGAGATGATTTTTATCTCTTCTGAGCTCTGGCAGAGGAAACTTGCTGACAGTGTTTGTTTCTTTGGGGCAAAAATATCAGCAATATTACAGAACTCATAAAATCTTGACTGTGCTGCTTCATTTTTCCTATTACACTCAGGGCTAATATAGTGTGCAATTTGTCTTTTAAAAGTCCATGGCTATTTCTAAAGTAGGAAAACTGTGTAAGCATGTACAGAGAAGACAAACTGTAGTAGAGCTTTAGTGGTGCCAGCCAGGGGCAAGTATTGAAGTTCATCTTGGTGGCAAAGAGTGTAGCAAGCCAAAATGGTGTTTTCTGGGAGAGGGGTCACAAGGCAACTGCATGAATTAAGTGAATAAAGTGAATAAAGGAAACATAGAAACACCATTAACAGACACTGAAAAAACCATACAAGGGCTCAGATATATGATTCACATCCCCACTTTCATGTTTGCTGCTTTCAGTTACCTGTTTTCCAAGGTCTCTATCTGCTACAGGGGAGGTCTAGGCAGTTATCACAGATCAAACATCTAAATTCCAAATGGCTCATTTCATCTCAGGGAAGGGCAGTGGCACTTGGGAGCAAATTTCAAAGCTGCTCAGCCAGTTGTTCAGCCTCTTCCACATGAAAGAGCTTTCCTTTATGGGACTTGGTTACTTGAAATCACTCTCAGTCAGGCTGCAATACTGTGATGTGTAATTGTTGCTGACCTCTGAAAAATCCTCAGTTTACAGCAGTACAGGGTGCTGTGAACCCACTTGTGTTGCCTCATAGCTCAGCCTCTATCAGATAGGGAATATAAACGTCAGACAAAGCATGGCTCCTACATTTCTTTACTGAGGAACAGAGCAGGAATTAAAGCTCTTTTTTACCTGGAACAGTTTTACCATAATGCATTATTTATTTGTAATAATTATAGGTAAACTAGACACACAAACACGTGCACATACACATATATGCTATATGGTATATAATATGCAATACATCCTTATAATATGTACATATAAATCATATCCACCCATTTTGGCCTCTTCTCTCAGGCAACAAGTGACAGGATAAGAGGAAGTACTGTGCCAGGGGAGGTTTGAATTGGACAGAATCAGGAAGATTTTTTTCACTAAAAGAGTGGTGAGGCATTGGAATGGTCTGTCTGGAGAAGTTCTGGAGTCACCATCCCTGCAAGTGCTCAAGAAACAACAGGACATAGGGTGCTTAGTGCTGTGGCCAGCAGAAGTTGACAAGGTGGTTTATCAGTCAAAGGTTGAACTCAATGATCTTGGAGGTCTTTTCTAAACTTAATATTTCTGTGATTCTATGATTTGTATATATTACACATGAGAAGGCTTGAATTTTTAAGTTCATTTTGAATTCTGCTTACCCTCCTGTTAGTAGGCATCATGACTTATTGACGGAAATTGGAAACAAGAATATGTGAAAGGTATTAATATGTTAAATGACTAACTAAATATCAGTGTTATAACTAACTAACACATTGATTTTTTTGTCATCTGGAGACCCAAGACATCAGAGATTCACTGTGGCTGCAAAAGCATCTTGGTAGGGTCCTGAGCAATGTTTGCAGCAGAGAGGTATGCTTAACAAAATATAAAATGAGGATAAGCATAGGGAGAAATCTGTGGAAAGTTTGTAGTTTGTAGTTTGTCACAAATAAAGAACATGGCAGGACTTGATGCATATGGCAAAGAGCTATTAGCAGAGATAAATTCCACCTGTGTAGTGTCACTTCTGGGCAAAGTAGGAATCTGAAGTTGCTCTCTTGAGTCACATGGCTCAAGGGCATAACAAGTCAAGAGACAGGAACTTCTTGATCCTGAAACATAAGAGAGCATCTTGCAGTGTTAAGGATGCATCCAGGGAGAGATCACTTGATATAATTCGACACAAGAAATAACACAGAAACAGAAACCATATTTGCAAAAAACTTGTGGTGTTGCCATTCATAAGGAGCATTAATCACAGATATAGTCTGCTGATGAGTCAAAACTAAATACCAATCAGTTAAAGCCCTAGTCAAACAAGACCAGAGAAACATAGTTGTCGGTACTGCTGGAGGCAGACCAGCTTCTCAAACATGAGGGCTGTCCCCAGGGAGGGCAGACCACAGGGCAGCCATGCTGGCTGCTGAGTTGCAGAGAAGCAAGAAGTCTCTTCCTGCCCCCTATTGCCTTTCTCAAGGAGCTTTGTCCCTCAGTGGACACTGATCATGTCAAAGACGCTCACTGCCAAGTGGTAAAGCTTTATTGGCAAAACATTCTTGACAGTGTCCAGAAGAAAACCCAGAGAACAAAGCAGAAGTGCACAGAATAAAGGGATGCACATTCCTGGTGGGAGTTTGAAAAGTTATCTGTGGTAGAAGAGGAATACACTGCAGAAGTTGCTTGAGTTTAAATTTGCGCCCTAAATTATAAGCTGGGTGAAAATATTTCACAGATGCAGCTGCAGTTAAGGGGAGAACGGAAGTCAGAATTTCTTGGAGTTGTAACCTGCAGTGCAGCCCAAGCCCCTGCAGTGTGCAGAGGCAGTGATGTTAGGCACACTCCAGTGCAGCTGGGCCCAGCTCAGAGGCACAGCACACTTTATGCCTTACACAGCCCTGCGCTGCAGTCAGGTGAAAGTGCTGACGTGTTGGGGTGGGCTCAGCACCCACACTTAGAGGGATTTGCTCTGAGGTCTGCCTCCAGGCTCCGCCAAGATGTGACTGCACTTTTGCACTGTTTTACACAGCTGAATGCTGCCCGGTGGCATTTGCTATTAGTCATGAAGAATATATTTTCTGGAATTAAAAAATCATATTATTTGGAGCATGATCACATAGAATTAATTTCTCCAGACATAATGACAGACATAACCTGGATAACCTGGAACACAGTGTTCTGTTTATTATAGTGGGGCTATATATGTATTCAGAGGTTGTTTCATTCTCATTCTAAATGAGTACAGAGGCTGACCAGAGAAATAACTGTCCTCTCAAGCCAAAGTCAGGCCTCTGACAGTCAGTATATTTTAGATTTTAAGTGATCCACTGTAAATCTTCCAAGCATGAACAGAAGCTGAGAAATCACATAAAAATAATGAAATAATAATTCACATTATGTATTTCCTTCAGAGAAAGAAGATCTTATAAAATGATGCTTATAATTGAATTATATTGGGTTTTGGCTTAACACATGCCCCTTAATGGGCGGATGCAACTACCATAATGCCATCTTCTGTTCATTTATTTTTCAGAATAAAGTGATAACAAAGAACAGCACAGATGGTCCAATGCCATCTGATGCATTTAATCCTAGGCATAAATCCAGGAGGCCTTTTAGGAAACAATGGACAAGCTTTGTTCACATTACAGGTCTTTGAGAATGCACAAATATCTAGTTGAGTGATATACTTTAAAGTTTATAGTAATAGAAAAATTGATTTAAAAGGAAAAATCTTTAATCTGGAGAAAGTTGAGCACTGTATTTGAATCAAAATTAGAAACCAGGTCCAGCTCTAAGTAACAAATTATTCCACCTCTCCATTAAAATACCTCTGTAAACAAGAAAATGTAAATAAGAGATCCAGCATCCATCCAAAAAAGGATTTTTTCTTTGTTGAGTCATGAGTTTTGTCGCATGGGGAAAATTAATCAAATTTATGTATGAATATGATACAACTTTATTGGCAAGACAGTATCAACAATGAAGCCATCAATACTTTCAAAATTAGGTAATAGAAAGGAAAAGGCAGCTGTCCTGTTGGGATTCCAGTCAATCTTCTGAACATAACATTGCATATCGGAAATAAATCCTTCCTTGCAGCTCACACCCAAGTGATGGCTCTGAGGTGGGTGGTGGTACAGGGCTGTCCAGTGTTGAAGAGGACTGTTAGGGATGCTGGAATGATGTGCAGAGCTGCAGTCAGCAAAGACAAAACAGCCAAGTTCCTATGTAAGCAAATGGAAAACTCATCCTGCTCCCCTTGCCTCTCTACAACTGCTTCCTATTTTTAAACTGAGTTTTGTTGCTGACTATAAAAGGATGTAATAATAGCATGAAATGACAGAATTCCTCACCCAATGGGTATGTGTAGACTTTGTAAAGTTGCTTAAGTCTCTAATTCCTTCTGACATGGATGGAGTGAGGTGCCTGCATGCTTCTTACCAGAACCCAAAGTTTTCTCTTGCTGTTTTCAAGGTCTCTCTTCTCTGGCTACCCCAGGCAATCTCCTTGCATAGCCCAAAAGGAGGGCTTGGACAGGATAACAAGGGCTTTTGGCTCCTTCCAGATGGACTGACCTTGTGGGCACAGCAGGTGCCTCATCACCAGTCCTCCAGAGACACTGTCTGCTGCCCCCGGGAGGGCTCTGCCTGGAGGGGACCCTGCACCTGGATCCTGCACCTGGGCAGTGCAGGGGCTGTGTCTCCAGTGTGTCTGCCAGTGAGCACCTCTTGCCTGTTATGTGTGATGGGGGATTTGCAGCAGTGCTTGGTGCTTGCTGACCGTGAGGCAGTTGCCTGAGCACTCATTGTCCAGGTTTTAAAGGAAACACCCTTTCCTCAAATCATTTAGTTACTTTTATTTTTCTGATTGTCACTGTGAAGCCTAGCCAGTTATTTGCTCTTTGTGTACAGTTTGTTTTGGTCATCTCCTAAGCCGTGTGATATAACAACCTGTCATATGAAATGTAAACACAATAATGCAGCTGTAGCTGTAAATTAGAGAAATTAGTGAGAAACCAGTTTTCTCTTACACCATGCTTCACTTGCATGATGAATTCCAACCTATATTGAGCAAGGCTTTGTTTGGGAGACCATATGCAATTGCTTCTTTCCACAGTGGAAGGTGGCAATGTGGTGTTCAGTCAGCCATTTCCATGCAGAAGGCTTGCACAGCCCTGTTTGTCCCCTCTCCCAGGAAAAAGGGAAAGCTGGTGCCCTCCCCACTGGTCGCTCTTGTTTGCTTAGCTGGGTCTCTGGGCGGTATTCCCTCTGCTAATTCCAGCTGAAGTCACCTCCTGAGCTGACAAAGCTGGCCAGTGAGCTGCCCTGGCCAGACTGCTGTCATTGCTCATTCCTCTTGCCAGAAAAATACTTCTCTTTTTTTTTCCCCCCCCCCTTTTTTTTTCCATTATTATTTTTAATTTTCAGGTTTGGCCAACCAATAAGTAAAAACTTTGTCTCCCAAGCAGAGGTGAGGTCATACAGATACTGAGCAGAGCTGGGAGTCTGAATGAGCCAGTTATGTCAGCCAGTTAATAACTTCACTGTTGTCATTTATTTGTCATTCATCCAGAAGAATCCAAAAGTGCTTTGCATTTTTTACAATCAGATTGCAGGCTCTTCTTGCTTTACACCCCACCAAGAGCCCATCACCCCTTGGGAGCAGTGCAGAAGTCCTTGGTGGCTCCCTGCCACTCTGTTCTGAAGCAAAGATTGAGGGGGGTAACTGCAGTAGCCAGAGAGTTTGATTTTCCCAGGTGACCACTTGAAAATTGTTCTGCAGCCTTGAGCTGAAGCTTCCCACCAGTGCAGAGTACTGTGGTAATGGACCATGGTGTCAGGGCCACCACACCTGTGGGGCAGAGCCCTCAGATGCTGCCAGGGACCCTGAACTGCACTGCTTGGGCTTCTCAGTAATGTGGGCATGTGCTTAGGTACTTGGCTGTTTCTCAGTGATGTTATGGCAAATATTACATAGAAGTTCAGCACTCAAAATCACTTCTCTTGTTGAATAGGGAAAATATCTCTGGATGGGATGTCTCAGAAAATTTTTGCATAGAGGAATTAATTCAGCTTTGCATGGTCCTTTGAGAAAGACTTGGAAAGAAATAGAGCATCATGCCCTGTCATGGCACAGGTTTATTCCCTGCACTGAGAGAAGCTCTGTGTGTGACTAAGTGTACAGAAGCCTTCCAGCTAAAATCCCATCACATAGCTGTTCAACAAATGTTGTGTCCCTCCCTCCCTCCCTCCCTTTTGGCACATCTGTGCCAGGAATGGGCTGCAATATTGTCAGATGTGTTGGCAGCCCATGCCCATGCTTCTTTTCAACATTTGACTGAATGCAGTCTTTTCTATGACACACACTATTTGGGGTTTGGTTGGTATTTTTCCTCTCTCTGAACGACTTATTTAGTGAAACAAAGTCATGAGCCCTTGCCTAAAGTTCTCACTCTACTTGTTGTTTCCATGTGAGCAGGGAAATTACACAGCACAGCTCATGAGGCATTTGTGTGTGTGTCTCAGAGCAGTATGTTCTGACAGTAGAGGGCTTCTCTTCCCTGGAGCTTTCTTAGGCTTAGGGGAAAAAGGATGCTAAAGGGAGGAAGAGGGACATGCCATTTTCCCCCTGCTCCCTCTGAGGTCATGCTGACCACTCTGGGCCAGCCTCCCATCCAGCAAAAAAACCCTTCTTTGACATGGTCACTGACCCATCTTAGCTTTTCTCATGTTCTCACACATGTTCCAACTCACTACTACTTTTTTTCCCCCTCCTTGACCCTGGGAAACTCTCTGATGCTCCAGCACTCACTTCAGCTCCCAGTTTCAATCACACTGCTGTGAAGTCCTCAGTCTGACATTCCTAAATGCTTTAAGAGTTGAAATTTCCTCCCCCACACCAATTAAATTAAGAGAGTTTGCCAGTGTAAATACCCCTAGAAAGCAGAACTGAGATGTATGAGGTGCCTATGTTTCTGCAGTTCATGGAAGTCCTAGTCCTCTGTAACCCAGGACAAAATATCCAGAAGGTTCCAAAGTTTGGAAGCCACCTGCTCACATTGTCCTAATGATTCTGTCCTGAAGGAAGGCCTTTATTAACTAGATGAATTGGTGAAATCCATGATCAATGATGCCTACAGAACTAAAATTACCCTAAGATTACCCTAGGTTTTTGAGGTTTTTTTAAAGTGTTTTTTCACTCTGTATCCTAAAGGAAGAGGTCTAGATATGTGTTTTGCTATTCTCTCTCTCTGTGGATGTGAATACTGACATTTTTTGGCTGATACAAAACTATTTTTTGTGTCTTGGAAAATGAATATTTTATCCCCCTTTGCTTTTATAGCCTGGCCTCTCTTGCCACACTGTATTTCCTGTGTAGCCTTACACCCTGTGCCTGAAGGGAAATCAGTTGGTTTGATGGGATCAGAGCTGCAAGGGAGAGAGATGATCTATGCTATGACAGACATTTTCCTTGGTAAAAGTATATTTGATCAAAGCCCTTCTTCATGAAAATATATCTTCAAAATATTAGAGATTTATAACTAATGTAATTAATTCCATGGGTCCTGTTTCCATTTGTGAAAGCAGATGGGAAAGAAAAGTGTTACTTTGAGCTTCTTTACTCCCTAGTAAATTGGTTACTTGGGGTAAAATAGCTAATGCCTCCAGGATGTGTAGGATTAGGAAGAATTTTGGTAAAGTGGAATACATGTAGATTCTTCCTGATGCTACAGTCTTCACTACCTCATTTCCATTTCCTGCCAGTCTCTAACACAAGAGCAAACAGACTGAGACACTGATGCCCACAGGTCTGAGAGGAATCCATGTCAGTCCTGTCCACCACCTATCTGTTGCAGCCAGAGAACATGCCATTCAATTTCTCTCCACTGACTTTGCTGAAATGAAGAATGCTGCTATTACTGGGGATCCTGGTGTATATCATTCCCCTCTAACTCAATAAATTTAATCTGGTTTAATCTATAGGGAGAATGCTCAGACTCAGCTCATGTCAGCCATGCTCTGCTATAAGGTTTTGGTTTGTCTCTACAAAGCAGCTGCGAAAATCACAGCTATTTCCCAAACCTGCTGCTAAAGCCACCTTTGGCCACCACCTGTGACAGTATTGCTTCTGGCTCTCTGAGATGTGTTATCTACATTCAGTACATCCAGTGCTGCTCCTCCTTGCCAGAGGGTGACAAAGAGTGGCTTGGCAGCTTGTTGCAAGCAGGATACCCTGAAGGTTGATACTAGGACCATTATTGTTCAATGACTTTATCAGTGACCTGGGAAATGATACTGAGTATATCCTCTGCAAAATGCAGATGACACCAGTCCTGGAGTATGGCTGAAATTCTGAGAGACAGAACTTCACCCCAGAGACACCTGGACAAATATTTCACTGGACACACTGCATGCAGCCTTGTGGATTCAGCAAGGACACACAGTTCTGGAGCTGGGATGGAATAATCTGATGTCTGTACAGGCTGGGCAGTGACAGGCTGCACAACACCAGAGTGAAAAGGAGTAAGACTTACGGGTGGGTGGCAGAGTCAACAGTGACCAGATGTGCTCACATAATGGATAAGGCAAGTTGTGCCTTTTGTTCAAGGGGGGATGTAGAAAAACCAGAGAAAACCCAATGGACGGCTGCAAGATCTTCAGACCTAAAGTGCAGAACCTCTTAAGAGGGACTGAGGGAATTGGGCTTATTAATCTGATGAAAAGGAGGTAAAGAATTTATGGCAGCCTACAAGTTCTTAAAAGGCAGTTAATAAAATGATGACTCCAAAGGAGTTAGTAAGACTGCAAATCCAAATGATTCCTAGCCATTAGACGTGGTAAGACAAAGTGTAAGGGCAACAACTGTAGCACAGATTGTCCAGGATGAGCATAAAGAAAAGCACTTTCATCAGGAGGTTTTGCCACACTGGAGCAAGTTACCTGGGAAGGTTTTCAATCACCACTCTTGAAGGTTTCCATAACCTTCCTAGATAAAACTGCAATTGACCTGATGCGGGTGATAAACCTCTTTGAAATGGAGATCAAACTAGAGACCTGCCCGCAGGTCTAGCTGACGTTTCTATGGCCCTCTGATCCCTTCACAAAATCAGGTTCAGAGGCAAAAGTCCATTTGCCTGTACACATATATGGGAAAAGTCTCTGGGCTTCCATGCTTCCATCTGTAGGAATGTCCTCCTTTTTCCACTACTCGACCAGCACCACCTGATGTTTATTTGAAAATGTACCAGATAGGGTCTGTGATTAACTTTGGGTCAAAATCAGTTTGGTGACAGTCACCAGTTGCACGCACTGTTTACTACCTACAAAGGTTTCTCTTGGCTAGGTCTCTTATGCACCCTTGCATAGTGGAAATAGGCAGATTATTTCTCTTCATTCCTGTTTCAGGCCTGGCTTTTCAAACAGAGTATGAACTTCATGAGATTGATCTAGATAATAGCTGCTGTCTGCAGGCATTGCCATCTCCAAGCTGTTTGAAGATGGGAGAAGTTTTATGTGTGTGGGGCTTGATGCAGGAAAATAGTGCAGAGTTCCACATGCTCTTGATTAATATGATATTGGTGCATGATTAATGAATAAAAGGGCTATATCATTCTAAAATACTCCCAAAAATGAAACCTTTATGCCCACTGATTTTTATTTCTTAATATTTCCAAGATGCTTTTAACAACAGGAAGCCACCTGTGCCTACCCATTATCAGAAAATCTGCTTGTGATAGTGCCCTTTCACTGGACTTTAGTATGTGAAAAGGGCATTCTGATTTTTTTTTTTTTTTAAAATTTAAATAGGTAAGGCTTCAAACATCTCCTCCAGATGACCTGCAGACCCTTCAGCCTTGGCAGATTTCCTCATGTAATTTTCTAAGTGTGGTATTTACCTGCACTGCTGATAAAAGCCCCACTTCCAAACTGTAGTTAGTTAGCCTTTAAATCCCTGCCAAGACCTGCTATTGAAAGACTGCCTTTCTGTGACCTCTCTTTTGGCACACCCAAGAATAATGAATAAAAAAGTCTTTTACTTCAGCTGCTAAAACCCATGAACTGCACTTTCTTTATAAATTAAATCAATGTTCTGCATCTCAATAATAAAATCTGCATTCTTCAGCATCCTATCTACAGGTCATTTCACATTTTACCATCAGCAAATTAAAACCTCATACCTAGTTTTGGGAAACAGCAGTGTAGTTTGCTACAAAGCTACAATTCCTGCATTTGTTCTGAGTATGACTTAGCATGTGAAAAGAGATTAATTATGACAAATGCTTTCTGTATATGAAAGTTTCATACATGGTATGCTTCCCTTCCTAGGTTTAAAATATTTTCAATCTCAGTTTGGAAAACAAAGTAGGAATACTGCTATATAAAGCATGTAAAAAAACATAATAAACGTCCTGGTCTGAGAAACCTAATTCTGCTTCCATTTAACCCCATTAGTAAGTAGAACACAGTCATCACTACATGAAAGCCAAAACCAGATAATAGACTGAATTATCCAGTTCAGTGTGTGGCAGGATAAACCTGTTAGAGTCTTTATTCCTCTTCTGTAATAAATGCCTAATGCCTTATTGATAGATAAAATAAATCAAGAGAACTATTAGTCTCATTTCATTAGATAGTGGTGTCTGTGAAAACATTTATCCAGGTGTCTCTAGGGTGAATAGTCACTGATGACTGATGAGCCTTTTTTTTTTCTTTAACCTTGATTATCTGGTGTCAGCTGCAATATAGGTCACAAATTGAGTGATTTTATTGTAAGCCAGTAGTTCTCAAAGGTTTTGCATCAGTCCCCTTCCTCTGTTTTGTGCAAGGCTTTTGCTTGCCCTCCTCAGGATGAGCAGGGGCTCAGTCCTGTGAAACCAGGATGGGAGGCAGAGCCTCACACTGCTGACATGCAGGTGCCTGGTACCAGCAGTTAGATCAGCCAGCTGATCCTTGGCTAGTCCAAGGTGTGACTGTAATTAATATATAGTCACTAGCTTCAATCTTCAGCTGTTAGTATAAGGTAAAGAAGCACAATATGATTATTTTTGTGTGTGTGTAAAGCTGTAGAAGAATGAGAGCTAGAAATGAGGGAAGCAACATTTCCATGCATCTTTTCAAACAGAAGATGCCTTATGTGTGGCAAAGTGTGGCTCAAGGAATAAGAATGAGAATGTACATCACTGGTCAAAAAAAAGTGCTGAGAAGACTCATCTGTCAGCTTTTTATTTTGGTTACACTGCTATGCAAGAAGATAACTACAATTAGCTGTGCTTCCACTTCCTTTTCAAAAATCATGTTGTAAGAAATACACGAAAGAAATGAGCTGACAAGAGAACAAGCTTAACTATGAAAAAAAACAATCAAGGGAAAAGAAGACTTTCATCACTTTGCTAAGCTTGTTAACAACGAAAGGTGGAATTTGGATCTTAGTAATTTGTTCAGTTCACAAAGTTTGGAGAAGTAGGTGGTTTCTGTAATTGAATTGGGCTTTGCTGCCCAATTCAAGCACTGGGTGGTGTTTGTTTAGCAGAGTGTTGTCAGGCTGAGGTTTGCCTTTCAAACAAGTCAATAACAATGGTAATAAAACACTTTTCACTTCTAAATGCCCTTTCATCTGAAATGCCAAGGCACTTTGCACAAATGGAATACTTCTCACTATACCAAAATGAAGGTATGGATTATTATCCCAGTGGCAGCAAAATCAGAACATGGGATCAGAGTGAGAAAATGGTTTGCTCATGCTGGTGACAAAAAAAAAGGAAACATAATCTGGGCACAAGTTGCTGCACAAACCAAATGTGGTTCACTTGCTGTCCTCTGTGTGTCCGTGCTGTGATGATATTAAGCTTTTTCCTGTCTCAGCCATTATACTGGTTGTGGTTTTTAAGTTATTTTTGTGATGTTGAGTATTCAAGGGCAAATACAGTTTTCATAGGAAGTGTCTCTTTCCCAGACAAGAAACATGCTTACTCAAGGATGGGGGGAAAAACAAAAATGGTTATGGCTAACAAAAATCATCTGAATTTCCATATCAAAGAGACAAGTGCATAATTTTCTAATAAGCAGGGACAGCCATGCTCCTGGTCATTTCACATAGCTGCATGTAAGCTGGGCAAGAAGCTACTGGAATAAAAGGCATATTTTCTCTCTCCTTCTCTTCCACCCACCTCTACCTCTTATGAGAACTTCCGAGTTCTCATAAGAGGTAGAGTATTTAAAATTCTCTACAGCTGGGATTTTAGACTAGTGAAATGTCAAAAGAGTTGTCACAGTCCTAACTGGTATTGCAGTCACTGCGTAAACTCTGGCTTTGAATGCAAATCAAGATAAACTGAACATACCCTAGAGGACTTAATCCAGTGAGACTGGGTAGACTGATCAGAAGCCTTTCTGCAAACACTCTCATTATTGTGTACTGCTTTGATCGTGATGCTGGAGCACAGGGTGCAACCAAGCCCAGCAAGAGCAATCAGGCAGCACACGTCACATGGCACCCCAGCTGTGAGCTGGGGAAGGGGCATCCCCAGGCCAGAGATCCTGCTGTCCCAGGCTCCCAGGCTGTCTGTCCACATAACTGCTTACACCCAGGGTGCAGGCAGGGCTCAAAGCCTGCAGAGATAGGGTGTGTTTGGCTGTGCCTTACATCACCCAGATTGTATGCAGAGGCAGGTTGGAGCCTAGGAGATGCAGGAGATGCTGAGGTTCACCGTCTCCAGAGACTGCTGAAGTTCACAGCATGGTGAACTCTTATATTGTGTCTAAAGGGATGGAGCAAGCCCACTGTTGAGACTAGCCTCACAGCACCTTTAATGTGCCAAGTGAGAAGTTTGCTCTTTATCACTGTATCTTGAAGTAACTGAGAACACAGCTCTGAAAGTACAGCTGATACCAGTGTCCTTAGCTGGGTTAAGCTTTGTGTTTCTCACTCTGCACTTCAGTTGCTTGGAGTCCAGGAACAGGCCACCAGCAGACCTGCAGAAATGATGGAAGATCACTGATTGCTGCAAGGTTTTGAGAGTGCTGGGCTTTTCTGTAGCCTGTCCAAACCTTCAGATTATTTTCTGGCCTTAGCGTGGTAGTTTTTGTTTAGTCTTAGTTTGGTTTGTATTTTTTACATTTTTTTTTCTTTTTTGCATTTTACAGGAAAAGGTAGGAGAAGTGGAGCAGAGCTTAAGTACTCAGAGAGTTGTTTGCTATTACTGTTCAGCAGGTATTAAGAAATCCATTTGGGTTTCCTGCTGACTGAAAAATGCCCTGTCTCCCAGTGTCATTGGGATACTTTCAGATTTTCTATCCGGCAGTTATCTCAGTGGAACAGCAGTTTCCCTCCTCCCATCTGTGCTCTGCGCTGAAACAAAGAGGAAACTCGTATCTGCTTGTTTTACACAGCTTGACCCCAGCCTGCAATTTTTATGATTTGTGTGGCAGTGAAAGGCAAAGAAAAGGGAAAAAAGCAAGAGCACAGGGAGGACAAGGAGAAAGAAGCTTCGTTTTTCCCAAGCTGCCCTAGGACTGACCGCAGCTCAGCTAGGGCTGATTTGTGGCCATCGAGTAAGCGAACACAAAAGCATCAGGGAAAAGGCACAAAAGGCTCTCCTTTGAGATTGACAGCTTGTTAAGGACCATTATTAATACAAGTTCAATTTGAATGACAGGGTCACCTATATGATGCTGTTTGGGCTCCCTGCCCTGGTCAGATAGCATTTTGCTACATTTTATTCAGTGTGTTTTTCTGACAGGCACATAACCCTGAATTAAGCAAACTTTATTCTCAGTTACCTGATTTTATGGACTCTGAAGTGGCTTATCACTGACTGAAAGGACACCACACTCATCACTATCCTCCCTCATCTTTGGTGGAAGGGGGAATTACTTAAAAATAATCTGTTTTTTGTCTGAACTTTAAAGGTTGCATTTTATTAAGAAAATGAAATAAATGAGTGGCAAAGGGCTAAATACTATAAATATTCAGTGGTCTACTATTTTAATGCATTTTTGTGGACTTCTAATACAGTAGCTTTGTTGGAGGGATCCTGCAGTCCAGGATGATGATTGGTTTTCTGAAGAACCTTCTGATGGAAGAACCATTCCTCATCTCTGAAATAGTAAGACCATGGTTTAAGAGAAGACAATTTACCAAGAGAAAGCTAAATAGTTTAGTTTAATGTTTACTGATGTTAAATGATTTCTTACAAGATCCAAATCTAACTACCCTAATTTTATTTCCTCCTTTCTGTGACTTACTCAATGATACCATTCCAGTGAAGCTTCAAATAAATTAGACATCAGTGTTTCAAAATTATTGTAAATGGTATTTGATGAGCATTCTGTGTATGGGAGAGAGAAAATAAAAATGCATGTTTTTCAAGCCGTATAATCTACTTGGTTATCCCATGCCTCTCTCCTGACAATTCCTGTTAAAGAGCAAGATGACCTCTTTAATTAAGGCCTTTTCTTTTTTCCTGCCAGGAATAACTGAAAAAGAACTACTTAACTGAGAATTCACCTTCAGCATCTGGTTTAGCCAGTCCATGATGCTTCCCTGTTTCCCAGCAGCATCCAGAGAATGGAAGTTAAGAGAAAGGTGATGTAGTCCATATCTGTCCCAGTTTTCCTTTGCTAAGAGGCCGTGCAAAGTCTGTGGATCCTTCACATCAGTAACAGCAGAGTATGGCTTAACTAGCCTGTTCTGACCCTCAGATTTTGCACAAAAGTAAACCCTTGTTTTGGAAACCCACTTCTTTTGTTCTTTAGAAAGCAATAGTAATTTGAATATGTTGTAAAAAACAGTAGCAGAGAAAAGACACCATATAAGTAAAAGGCTCAGCAGATCTAAATCGGCATCAATCTGTTGAATTCAGTGGAGCTACACCAGTGTGGGTAATCTGAGCTTATCATCACTGTCATCACTGAGTACATGGCAGTCTTTTTGGGAGAAAATTTATCTGCAAGAGCTTATTTTATTACCTTTTTCCTGCCTAGCCTGTACTTGCTTTGGATTGTATTGTCATCACCTCTGAAATAGTCAACATTTTTCTTTTTCAGGTCCTGAAGTTACGCATTGTGCAACTTTAACAGTGGTCAGAGTCAGAGAAGGGGCCACCTACATGGTGTGACTCTTCCATGATATTTGCACATTAGAAGAAAATCTAAGAAACTAGGACAATTTGTTTAAAAAAAAAAGAAAAGGTTGTGTGAGTTTAAGGCTGCTCAAGGGCAACCTTAATTTATGTGCCAATAAGTTACACAAATATTTTCTCTACTATTCAATTAAGAACAAGTAGTTTCCTTGGCAACGGCCACATTACATGGAACTTACCCGAGCTCTGAGTTCCAGCAGAGTACTTTCCCTAAGAAAGGAACATACTCATCTATCATGTAAATGTCTAATTTGTACACGGTTTTGAGAGAGAGGGGAAAAAATGGAATTTCCGGCAAATTAACACAGCCCTTCTCTTTTACTGGAGTCATATCCATGCTCTTGTCTCTAGTTTTCTCCTGCTTTTATATCTCAATGATAACTTGTCTATTAAGACTGTAAAAGAGTAGGATTGTGAGCTGGGTGTATTAAAAACTGCAAAAGGAGGGCAGGCTGCTGGTGGAGGGGATTTGGGAGGGTCTGGTTTAGAAACAGGAAGGTGGCACTCTTCTTCCATGCAGAGTTGCCACTGAAAGTGCACTCTCTGCTTCATTTAGGATGATGGTGATTAGTCATTTTGCAGGCAAAAGTTAAGGATCTTAGCCTGATTACACACCAAATCGCTATTTCCTTTTAAATGATCACCTTTCCTGTGGATGGATGCGTTACATGGTCCCATAGCCCTTGCCAGGCTCTTGGCTCTTTGCATGCAGGTCCCTTAGGAGGTGTGTGTGCAGCTTCTGTACCTGGGAGTGAGCTGGGAATCTGCATGGCTGTGGCTGTGCTAGGAGCTCTCTTACTCTCCTGAGGCATTCCCCAAAACAAACTGAGCAGCTGGAGTCAGAGCCAAGCCTAAACATCATCGCTGGGTGTGGAAATATGCAGCTCTGTAGCAAGGGGAACAGCCTGCCCCACCTCCGTCTTGGAATGCCTTGCTCCATTTCCACAAGGCCTCTTCCCAGTAAAGGCTGAGACCAACTTCCCTAGGAAAGTGCTGGCTGTGTGCTCCCATTTGCATAACCCTGCCATGGAAAATGGATTTGGCGTTGTCAGATTTAATCCCCATGGGACTTTTTCTGCAAAACTGGAATGAAGTATGTCCCACTGTTTTCATCTTCTGGCTTACATTCCATCTATAAGTCAATTTTAGGTTTTTAAGATGTTATTCTACAGATTTTTCCACCATTCCTGCGCCAGTTGACACTGTGAAGCTGGAAATCACTATTTTGAACTAATTGCAGATCTTTGCTTTTGGAAAAAGTATCTCCTCAAATTTTAAGACTCTTTGATACCAAGGTACTCTTTGTATGTGAAGATCTCTCACAGGAAGAAAAGGATTGTTTCCATCCCTTCTGTATTTGTGGGAATATTGCTGTGGTGTACAGTGGTGGGAGAATGCTCACTCTATCTGCCTATTCCACTTTCTTTCCATCTGTCTATTTGTTCTAATTCCATTAATACTAAAATTAAAATAATCAGTTTTAATTGTATCTTTTATCTCTTGCACATCCAATCTCATGTAGGATTATTTAATAGACTTACTATGGCAGTACTTTTCTTTTGAACTGCATCCTGCTCTGAAGGAGCAGCAGTTCTGAGCAGCTTTGCAAAATTTGTTCCTTGCAGTTAGCAATCAGATTATTTTCTGTGTGATAAGTCCCTAAGGTACCAAATCCCAGAAATAATATGTAATTACAGTTATTCAAGAGTAGGTCACTGTGAAGATGTGATTGTGATGAAATACATCTTCTTACTTCCTAAAACTTTTGGTATTGGCTATTCAGAGGTTAACATTAAGGATTAAGGATTCTGTCATAACTTAGTTCCTTTAAGTGCCTGAGCACTGTAAATGATGTGACAGATACACACAGGCTCATCATGTAGTGGCCTTACCTAGACCTGCTCCCTTCCCTTTCAGCACTTAATTGTACCCAGCCTTCAGTTTGCCTATCTCCCCCTCAATTACATTCTGGAACACATGAATTTCTGTAGCTTCTTTGGAGGCTGGGAAATGAAAAGTCACTGCAAAGCCACTTCATCTGTGAGCAGACAGTGTGGGGTGAGACAGGAAACACAGCCTGTTGCTGTGTGTGCAGACAAGGTCTGATTTTTCTTTTGTCCAGTGGGAGCTGACACATTTTTTTGCGAACTTTGGGGTATTTTTTCCTTTCCCTGCTAACTCTAGTGAGAAGCTGCTGCAACCCGGAATTTTGTTAGCTCGGGAGGTGTGTGAATCTTGCCCTCATTTTCTGAGGATGAGGTGGAGGCAGCCCAGGATTGGTGTGATGACTTGCAATTACCCTGTTTCCTTGAAAATGTTAAAGTGTCTAAGTATCTTGATGTGGCTTTTATTTCTCTTTTCTCCCTCCTCCTCCCTTCTTTCTCCCTCCTCCCCAGTATTATAATGGTGCTAAGTTACCTGATCTGTTTGTTAAGTACCATACTATGATGCTATGCCAAAAAGAAATCATTACTAAGGCCTATTTTGAAATAAATATTAAATATTGTCTTGACTCCTTCCAATTAAATTGTTTGACAGCATCACTGGGAACTCATAAAAAATCTGGTTAATTTTTTCAATTCCTAAACACATCATAAGCTTCCATGGAGCTCTGAGCAATTCAGCAATGCCATTCTCATAAATCTGGATGTATTTTTTAATCAAAATCACTGTGACATACTGTTAATTCTCCTTCCTTCAGGTCATATAATATTCCAGGCCACAACACTGAACATATGAGCAATATACTAGAAAATATTTTTCATATCTCTTCCATACACTTCTATTTTTAAAAGGAAATTTATGGTTGGACAGGAAAATTACATGGCAGAAGCCACCATTGTGTGTAATGAATTCACTAAAATGTCACAAACACAAAATAAAAATCTCTTTGAAGTTGTCCTTCAAAGAAACCATAATTTAAGCATTTGGGAGATGAACTGAAGTATTTTCTTAAATGCCAGGGGAACACCTAATAGGTCTCTTCATGTAGGTAGTGTAAGATCTGCTCACCTCTGGTCAAATTGCATCCAGCTAGTCCAGCATCTCTAATGGTGTTTAGGGGGAGTGGACAACAGATCAGCACACAGCTGTGTAGTAGTATTAAGTGATCTGGTGCTAGAGATCTAAACTTCCATATGCAGTGGAAATAACTACTCTCCACTGACTTCATCAAAATGCAAGACCTATTTGACAGGAAAATAATTTTTTTTTATTATTTTTATTTTATTTTTTTAACCATGGTGTATGATGCCTTTCCTACTAAAAGTTTGGAGTTGGGAAATATGTGAAGTATCAGGGAACATAAGATAGCTCTGTAGTAACATAGGGGTCACTTATATAAAAGCTGATTTTTAAAAGATGATCTTCCATCTCCAACACTGAGCTCTTTGCTGGCAATTGGACTCTCCCTTATTTTGGAGCATTTCATGTGTGCCAATGGCACAAAAGCAGTATTTACCATTAATAATTTCCTCTTAGACTTTGTATTCTGAGGAAGGGAAATTGCACGTAATTACTTCTTTTTGCTGAAAGAGTTAAATAGGTGACTTAGCATTCTTGTGCATTATTCAGCTGCCTAATACACAACATCTCTCTATTTTCAAGTCAGCTTACTGTGCCAATTCTTTTTGATGCTGTCTTTATGAGTACAGAAAGCCCATACAGCAACACTCAACTTGTAAATGGAAACTTTTTGGAACAAGTTCTGTAAGCCTGACAATGACTGCATTGATCATAAAACTGAGACAGGAGTCTAGTTTTTTACATTCACAGAAATGATGGGGAAGTGATGCATAGGTAAGTTACACACTGAAATACAGAAACAAGCTTTTCACTCACATCTCTTCAGGAGCAGGGTACAGCTATTTCCTTCACACAACATGGGAAATGCATCTCCCAGTTACACACTACTGCATTTTTCGTTGCAGTGGCAATGATGTAACTGAGAGCTGAGAATGGTACAATGTGCTTTGTTCAGCCATCTGCCAAATTTATTGAAGTGATAGGGGCTCTTTTAAGCTGGATTTGGCCTGCATCATATGATTAAATGGGGGAAGAGCCCTTATAATGTGTTAGATGTGCTTTTAGGTAAAGATCAGATTTGTGTGGTTGCATGAATTCAGGGTATTTTACCTTCTTTACTCCTTCAGAGCCAATAACTATTTAGTGCCCCTTAAATTTTGATGGCTATCTTTCATTTTCATGGCAAGAAGTGAAGTTTCTGCGTGCCTTACTAACCTATATTTAATGTTCTTTATCTTTTGATTTCTTCTGAATTCTATCATTTTGAATCAGCCCCTTTTGATTTCATAAGAAAGAGTATTTGCTCCAGAAAACAACAGACTGCATGAAGATCTATGCCTGTGCTAGCTGCCTGGAACCAGTAGAAACAGGTTTCTCACTGGAATTTCCTCTTGCAATAGGCAAGTCAATACATTTAATCTGAATGCTGTTGTTCCAGAGGCTTGTGGAGGCAAAGGTACAAAATTAATAATTTCTTCCACTTTTGGGTGACAGCTCAGAACCTCCCCTGGGCAGAAAATCATTTCTATTTTAGCAATACTGGAAAAAAATTTGGTGAAAGAAAACCTCAGACACTAGGAAGTATATACTGCGATGCCTTATTATGATAATAGGGTCTGAAATCCTCAGCTGAGATCATATCCCTATTTTGGTAGGTGTTGCAGAAACACTGAGTAAGAGACACAGGCTTCAGGGTTCCCTCTTTGACCAGGAGAGAAATGGGTACTAAGGAAATGTGTATTCAAATCCAGATTCAGTTTCATGACGTGGAATAGGCACAACTGGAAAAGATGTGAGAGCTTTTGTTAGTGTTTAATGGAAGTCTCTGACAAAGTGAGGAGTGTTTCTTGGATGTCCATATGTCCAGTCTGCTGTGTGGCTAAGAAGTTAGTTCCTGTGCAGGTTTTGCTGCCATGGTGATGCCTACACTACCATGGGAGAACTGGCTGTGGCGAGAGCTGCAGCATGGCATGCGCTGAATGAAGTGAGTTGCACTGCCAGCTTTTTTGGCAGCTCCATTTTATTACTTGAGCGAGGGACTGGGGGATATTTTAACCAGGGGAAGACAATCTGATGAGCACTGGTCAGCGAGTTCATGACAAACTTTGTGCAATACAGCAGTGCAACTGGTATGACATGACTTCAGTGTCATGGAAAAACTGCAGTGTTACTTGTTTTAGGTTACACTACTGGTATAATTGGGTCTTTTGTCACGTTTTGGGGGCTCAGTGTCTGAGCTCAGAGCTGTGTTGTGCTGTTTGAGCTGCCACTGCTGCTGCTAGTAGGCTTTTTCTTCCCTCAGTCTTGTCCAGAGTTGCACAAAGAAGCTCCGGACTGGATGGATTAGAAATAATGTTTTCTTTGTTATTCAAGATGATGAAAACAGCTATCTTGCATAGTATTTTCCTTTTTTTTGTGGCAGTTTTGTCATAAAATTTTCCTCAGATTTGTTGGGCATAAAGGCTTTGCTGCAGGATTTATCACTGTCCTCACAAGCATAAAATACTCTGGAGGAAGGACATAGCAGCATTGAGTGCTATTGGTATTTCTCAGGCCAATGACAAATCGGCAATGTCGTAAGAGGTAACATTTGAGGAGGAAGTGGTAGACAGCAGCCAAGGCACGTGAGCTGGAGGCAGGTTGGGGCTGAGCTGGTGCTCTGCAAATTTTCATCTCTGCTTTGCTGGGAAGCTGTAGTGACAGAGGCAGCCAAGCCAACAGAGCATGTGGGCAGGGGCAGAGGCTGGTCAGATGCCTTTGGGTGAGCCAGTTCAAGCCTGGAAGCAGTGCAGTCACCACTGAAAGCTGCTATCACTCACAAGTCCCACGGACTGACAGCACAATGCTGCACAGATGCTACAACAGCACTTCCAGGCTTGAGCTGGTATGCCATACAGAGGTTTGCCATCCCTTGCCTCCCAGCCCCTTGAGCTCCCAGAAATCTCTGTAGGATGCTCTGTGGGACATAGCAGGTTCTTTTCTGGTTGCCCACACCTGGCATCATGCAGCTGCAGGATAGGCAGATATTGTGTCAATTCAACAAGCATGGGTGTTATTCTGTGCTATTTAGACAAAGGGAATAACATTCTCTTAAAATGAAATATGGGAAGTGAGACTTGTGAAGCAAAACAAAATAATTTTACAGAACCCTGACAGATTTTGCGTGTCTTAATAATGACAGGCTGAGCATCTCAGATGTACACAATCAGGACAGGATGAATCACAACAATATTTTTTTCACTTGGTAGGTGAGAGAAACACAGTTTTAAAGGAAGACAGGTGTCAGTGTACTCCTTTGCATTATGATTTTTCCACTGACAAAAATGTACTTTTTCCTTCACATCACCCCCTGATTTTGAACAACTGCATTTGTATGGATGCACTCTGGGTGATCTGCAAAAATTGTCCTGTGGTGGTGCTGTGGGAAGGATGGTGTATCCCCTGGGAATGTGTCTTGGGACTGGTGTGGTGGAGAAGGCAAAGCACTCTGGGGTGCCTCGGCACTCAGGCAGTGGGAAGGAAAGGGGACCAGCAGAACTGATGACACAGGCACTGTTGGGGGTCCTTGCCCACACACACACAAAAAGAGGTTATACTGGGCTGGTTACAGGGAGACAAGGATATGCCAGCCAAGACTCCTGGCAAGGATGAAACATAGTGAGCTGTCATGATTAATAATAGAGTTTAATCCGACAGTGTGAGGCATAAAATATATTCAGAGCCCACCATGTTACTGACACGTTGGAAACTCCTGGCGGAAATGTGTGCAGAGCTGCCAGATAGCAGAGAATTGGGAGAAGCATAAACATTTCTGCACCCTGCTTCCTGCGATGCAGGGCTTGAAGGCTTGGACCCAGATTTTTGCATCTTCCAAGCATGTTGCTTGCAGGTTCATGGTGACAGACATCCTGGGCTCAGCAGCTGGCTGCACCACTGCCATCACTGGTCCTGTAGCAGCAGGAAAACCCCCAGCATTGGAGGGGCTGAGGTTCTTACATGGCTGATGCCCCCTAGGATATGAACTCTCTAAAACCCTTTTCTTTTTTTTTTAAACTATTTTCTTTCCTCTTGACCTGGAATATTTTAGAACTTTGCAATGTGTCTGATCCCAGAGTTTTTCTTCCAGCAATTGGATTAATCTTAAACCCGCAAAAGCCACAAAGTAAGAAGGAACTTCTTTGTAAACAACTAATTGAATTGAAGTATTTGAGGTCTAGATTAGTGAATCAGAAACTAGTTTTTGCACCGAAAAGATACCAATTTTGCTGCCTTTTGCTTTCAGGTGAAAAGAATGACCTCATACTACACACAGGCAGGATCCAGAAGAAAGGAAGACGGCTACAAAACCTTGTTGTGAACTCAGACACTGAAAGACTGGAGAATTTCTGTTGAATTCTCTGAAACCAGTTTTTACCAACATATTCCATATTATCTGGCAGCAAAATATTTTCCTGTTGATATTACACTCCAAGGTATATGCTTGATCATATATGACCCAGACTGATTAAACACATTTATTATTTCATTTACCCATTCCCATATTTATTGCTAATTGAATACTTTTCTATTCCCATTCTCCAAATAGTTCATGTTTGGGCTCATTACAGGTATCATAATCCCACCCTTCTGAAATGAGTGCATGTGAGCTCAGATAGTCTCTGAATTGAGGTCTGCTGATGACAGATGTATACTGACCCTGGCAGTAAATGGTTTATCAGATTTTTTTTCTACTGCAAATATTTTACCTTATTTACTTAATATAAAAATGCACTTAATTTAATTTAAATAAATTAGTTTACTTAATTTACTTAATTTAGTGATGTATGGCTCATAAGACTTTGAGATGTGATGAACTTGTCTAAAAGCATTTAGTCAGGTGTTTAAAGTAATCTTCGATGTCAGATGGAGAATTTTGACAGCAGGTTGTACCATATTTCATTCACAGTGAAGCTTATAAACTTGTCTCAGAAGAATTCTTATTACAGCTTATAGCTACATCCATGCTGCATAAAGTAAGATGCAGAAGTGGAGAGTCTGATGGGAAAAGGAAAACTCTGGAAAAATCACTTCCATGAGTTGTCTGTACCTAGCTATAAACCTGTACAGCTGGTGATTCTGGTAGGGAGTTTTTGTTTCGTTGAGTTTTTCGGGCCTGTTTGTTGCAAAATGTAACCATTATTTAGTGCATAAATATTTTCTACTTTATACACCTTGTTATTCATTGTGAGTCACAAAAAAAGTCAGAATCCTTTGGCATTGAAATAGTTGAGCACATAAACCCACAGTATAGTGACTTTTTCTCACTCCAAAGGTTACAGTAAAAGTAACAGTAAAAGGTAACAGTAGAACAGGCTTTTGTCTCCTCTGAAGTGCTTACATATATTTGTGATACTTTGAATATGACATCAGACATGAGATCTTCCTTAATCTGCATTCCTAGGAAAGGCATGTGAATCTGTAAATGCTGAAGTCTCTTAGGAGGGAAAAGTTCCTTTCCAAGCACAATCACATTTTAAATGTAGATATACCCAAAATTTTTTATTTTTAACCATGGTAAGATGTTTAAGGCTACCTTAGAGAAATTACATTGTAAATAATTACACTTCAAGGCAATAAGATTAAAAACCAGGGTCTGAGCTCAAAGAATTTGGAGGTTTCCTTTAAGTCCTACATTGTTAATTTAATTTAAAATTTGTTTCTACTAACTTTAGACACATCTGAAACTAAATTCCAATCCAGAGGATTTTTTACAAGGAGATGATAAAGGTTTATAGTAGAAATTCTGGACAAGCATCTCTAAGATACATTCACCAGAAGGAACCATATAAATGGGAGGTGAGGAAGCAGGAAAACACAGCTCTAAGCCATGCTTCTAGGATTTTCTCCATCTCAGATTTTTGTATCAGGGATAATCCCTTGGAGTGCTGCAAAAATTGGTTACTGATGGTGAAATTTATATGACTGCATAGAGGGGTTACATGCTCAGTCCCACTGCCCATAATAGAAATGAGACATTTAAATCCTTGAAGTGCTTCTGAGAAACTGATAATGGAATACATCAGTAGCAAAGGTTACCAGATCAAATCCTTTGCATGTACTAAGCAAGTGCAGTTCTGATGTCCACCACTGGCAATGTCATGGGTAATATCCTGGTTATTGTCACTCCCATCAGTCTCCCCTCCATTGCAACAAGGACCCTGCCTCTTCCTCATGAGGACCAACGTGTGCTCTGTGCACCTTCTGCTTGGGTCTGATGCCACGTTTCCCATCGCGAGTGTTTTTGGCCAGAAAGTTTAAGTATGGAATTCAGAGAGGCTTATCAAACTGTGGGTGGCACCAAGGACTGAAATCTAAATCGCTGCCCCACAGACAGGTTGAGAAAGGGGACAGCTATCTGTAACCTTTTGAACTTTCTGAGAAAGTCAAGTGTTGTCTCATAGCCTAATGTTTCTGTTTGTCCCCTTGGTAGCTGTTTATATTCTTCTCTATGGAAAAAGCAAAACGTTTCAGTCTAGAGGACTTTTTATATGTGCTTCTGTGTTGCCCCAGTGCACAAATAAACTGTGTAGGTGCTTTGTGATCAGAATAATCTCACATGATCAGTCATACATTGTTCTCTTGTCAACAGCAGCCATCTAGGACCAGCCTTGTGTCCTGGACTGAATCCAGAATAAACAAGCACCCTGATGGAAATGCTCCATAAACACCCAGAATCTGGAGACATTCCTAACTTGCAGGATGCCAAGTTTTTTCTGGGAAGAAAAAAAACCCAAACTATTATATCTGACATAGCACCATTTATTTTTTTTCTGAAATATTCAGATATGGAAAATTTCGAGATAATTAATTTATAAAGAAAGTCTGGGAGTTGTGCACAAGTATTTAAAAACTATTTTTTTTAAAAAACCAGCACCATTATTTTCTGTGTACTGGATAAGATATACATAGGGCCAAATCTGTAGTGGCATAAATGAGAAAATATACTCAAGCTAATGAAGCTGCTACTCACTCTCATCCTTAGTTATTACAGTCCCTTCACACTGCTCATAGTGCTGTAAAAATTCATGATTGCTGCTGTGAGAGCAGCACACTCTCTTCCTCACAGTACTTGGGAGGCACATTAGCTCCTTATCCCATGCAGCTGGATCACAATATTCCTCTTCCCGTAAGTCATGTTAATGGTAGATAAAGATGAAACTGTTCAGCTGGAAGTTGTGCCCCAGGAAATTGATTTTTCATATGAAATTCACATGCAGTTTCAATTAATAAAAAATAGCATTAATACAAGTGTGGGACTCCTACCTTGCAGGTAAGGGTCTGATAGGATTTTAAAGAAGATTGGTGCTTGTTGTGGTTTTTTAGTGATTTTCACGCTCCTAGTGGAGATGCTGAAGATCTTTCCAGTATGTTACTATTTCTTTTAGTCCCCCAGCCAGGGTTTCTAGGGCTAACTCAGGACCTCTGCTGTTTAACAGGGTATTCATGTTAAATTGAACAGCAGCACCAGAGCTACATAGTGCACTGTGCACCATTGATAAGTATATTATAATCTGCACCTGAACCTGTAGGTTAATGACCCCCTGGAAAATAATGAAATACATTATTATTAAAAGGATTTTAAGTATAGGGGCAAGCTGAAGCTGTAAAAACACCTGCATCCTTTGGTGCTGACCTAATGAAGACTTGTCTTGACATTACAGGAGTTAGAATTTAGCCCTCAATTGTTTGGTTTTTTTTCTGTAATAGTGCACATAGCATTTCTTATAATCTTTGTGCTTCTACCAATGTTTTGCTCTAGATAGTGCCAGCATTTAACAGTGTGGGTTCATATCTGACAAAGGGATCTCTAACTACTCTCCAGTATTATCCCATTTACGGAAATTGCTGCTTCTCCATAAAATCAGTAGCAAGAATACTTCCTCTGAGAAAAACATTTCCATTCTCAAACTGCCCAAGGGAGGAATTAGAGTGAAAAGTATATACATCACAACAGGATGTACTCCAGTGTGTTACTGCTATTTCAGTATGCAGACCTTTATCTCCATTCCTGCCTTTCACTCCTCACTGTTCATTATCTTCTCCCTTCCAATGAAGCTTCAAGGCATTTCCACACTCTCTCTGCAGCTGGGAAAGAAGAAATGCTGGCAGAGAATTAGATTAGTGTATGTGAGGGGGAATTCTACTTTGGGTTATGCCCTTAGCAAACTGTGTCACAACATCTGTATGTTATTATACTGCAAAGTCTGTCGTTCTACCCCTAAGAAATCCTCCCAGCTGCCCTGAAAATCTGCTGGTTTTTTATTAAAAAGTAATTGCTGAAGCATTTGCATATGTTACAAAGAGGCCAGGAGAACACCATCAGAGTAGGAGAAACAACCAAGGGGTACAAAGGAAAAGAAACAAGAGCATTGCAGCCTTCCCTCGATTCCTTCTTTATTACCTCTCTCTGTAGATGAAAAAGGAGCAGCCAGGATTATTATGATTGTGTCAGATTCTGGTCTGACAAAACAGTGTGGGTTGAGGCAGTTGTGGTGCCACACAAGTGGGGGCAATTTCTATGCATTGTGGACAATTGCAAGTGTGAGCCATTTTGTCTTCTCCCTTTCCTCTGCCCACATAAATACATACCTGGATCAGGCACAGCTACAAAGGCAAAAACATTTCTCAGAGGAAGGGTGCAAAGATGGGAGTGTATGATTGCCAGATTTTAGATGACTGTGGTACTGCCAACATTTGCTTTTTGCAGAAAATTAATTTTAATTTTTTTTTTCAGTTTTGAGTTTGGGGGTGGGTAGGGGAAAATGCAAAATCTCAGGCTGGGTTTCCCTTGCTGTTTGCAATAAGGGCTGGCAAGTATCATGCACCATGGTCTGTCAGGGATCTGCACAGCACC
Organism: Parus major; assembly: GCF_001522545.3. NCBI lineage: Eukaryota > Metazoa > Chordata > Aves > Passeriformes > Paridae > Parus > Parus major. The sequence continues at coordinate 16,961,834 of NC_031799.1, forward strand.
AGGTGTCAGCCTGGAGGCTGATGGCACATCACTACAGCCATCTGAGGGACCAGAGCAGGCAACTCAGCCATTTCGTGTTCCCATACAGGCAGTCAATGGCAAGGACATATCTGACATGAGTTGCACGCAAATTAGATGCAATAACAACACAGAGCACAATATGTTAGAGCTGACTCCAAATGTTCTTAAAGTAGAGTGTTGTTGTTGTAAATAGGGAGGGTTGAAGATTGCTGCTTTATATGCAAGTTTGGCTGGGCTGAAATGCTGCATTTATAAATGGCGGGAAATCAGAGCAAAGAAACACAGAATTCAGAAGCAAGGAAGTTAGAAGTTAGAAGTAACAACACATAATAATCAAAGAACACTTAGGTTGGAAAAGGCCTCTAAGACTATTGAGGCAAACTTTTAATCTAGCAATGCCAAGTCCACCACTAAACCATGTCCTCAAATGCCTCACCTACACTTGATACCTCCAGGGATGGTGGTTCAGCCTGTTACTGGGACATGGTCCTCAGCCTTGGAAATGTGATCCAGTGCTTGACATCTCTTTTGGTGATGAAATTTTTTTGCAAGAGCCAATTGAAACCTCTACTATTGCAACTTAAGACCTTTTCCTCTTTCAGACTTGAGAGATTAAGAGAGGAAGACAGCAGGCACATCCATTTTCTGGGATAAAGAGGGTAAAAGGAATGAATTCTGTTTCAAGGAGATTTTGAAAGCAAGAAAGAGTGGTGTCTTAAAAGGATAGCACTGTTCAGGATCTGAAAGACACAAAAATTAAAGCATCTAAACCAGAAGTTAATCCAAGTCCAGAGATACCTCTTACATCTCTGGAATTCCCTGGGTAAACCCTTTTTGTTTGAGTTGTTTAGGATGAAACCAGCATGGCCATTGCAGACATTTATGTGGCAGGGATGCCACTTGAGAAAGCAAGAATATCAGGAGTGACCAGTCTTGGCACCTGTGCTTAAGTTGCTGCTAAAAATTCAAGCAGGACTGCCCTGCCACTTGACAAGATCAGCCACAGGGAAGCCCAGCTAGCCTTGAGGATCTGGGTTAACCCCAGGAGTAAGGGAACCAAAGCCATCAGTGCTGATCAGACCAACCCTGCTGGGTGGGCCCATCCAAGGCCATCTGGTTTCTGTGGAAAACTCCTAGGTTTCCATCACCCCACACCCCAGCATCCCTGAGCAAAATCCTGGACATCCTTATGTTCCAATTACTTAAAGGTTTTGGCATGTGGATTGTAGGATGAAAAGCATTGTCCATCCTGCAAAGGGTGGTCTTTTATGTCTCTCATGGCTTTGTTTCTTCCATCTGAAAAGAGTGATGAACCCAGTAATAAGTCAAGGGTGAGTGAGAGGGTGAAATGAAAATAGTATCTTTGCCTTGAGCCTTATCCCTTTTGTAAAAAAATATTCATGCTAAAGGCTGATTAGATGTCAGATGTACCCAAGGCTCTGATGTATGTTTATTTATAGTGACATAACATTAAGACAGCAGTGAACTGAATCAATGGGAAAATATTATCTGAAAAAGAAGAAAAATGACAGTGCTGTGATGTTGAGAATTGACATGCACGCAAACACAAACAGATTTAGAGGTGGAGTTTTTTACTTCCATCAAATCACCTTTTTGTTTTGCTTAGGGCCTTTAAGCCAGCAAACTTCCTAAGTACTTTCCATCACTCATGAATAATCAAAATAGTTAACAATATTATATAACTGTGTTTTTTTCATTTAAGTCCTCATCCTAAAAACTGATCCTTGAATAAAATTTATAGTCCAGTGTACGGGTTCTGTGAAGACAGAGAGACAAAGTCCATGTTCTGACTTCTTGGGAGCTGCAATTCCCTGGTGGACTGCAGCTGTTCATTATCCCCCAGCTCTTTCAACTTTCCCAACCTCCCACACAGACCACCCTAATTCTCCCAGCCTCTTTCTGCTCTTTCTGCTGGGTCCTTCCCCTACACATCCTTGAGATGTCATCCTGACACGATTCACACAGCTTATACACACACAGCAGATGAAAGAAGGTTTCTGGAAACAAAGATAAGGAAAAGCAAGACTTCCAGCTATGCTTTTGGTTTTGCTGTCTTGCTATTAGGCTTGCTTTTGCACTGACTGACAAATACATCTGTAGAGCATCAATCTCTAAAATTTAATTATATATTTTATATACGATGATATAGATATAAAATAGAGATAACAATCTCTAACATTGCAGTCTCAGAGCCCTTTCTACCTGTCAGCATAACACTGTTTGTAGAAGTCATCCAGCAGAATGATATCACTTTAAATCCCTGTCTACATACACAATTCTTCAGGGTGTGAGGATAGAGTGACAGCTGCCATATTCTGAGGGTTCATCCAATTTTATATCGGGTGAGGGATTAGCACAGAGCATCTTGCCTTCCTGGTGAAACTGTGGATATTGCCTGTCCAGCTGAGAGGCCCAGCAGACCAGAGTGTGCAGTCCTGAAAGAGAAGCTTTTGAACAGCATAGCAGAGCAAGAGCTGGGTTGTTGAGAACTGGACCATACTGAGTGCCACAAAATACACATGTGACCACATCCTGCCCTGTCTCCAATGAGGTCATGAGAAGAAGGTATAGAAACCCCCCCGCCCAGGGCAGATAGAGAAAAATCAGTCCTGTCAGTCCTTTAATCTTAATAGAGAGGCTAGTCAGGTCTGAGATGTGAGCAGACACAGCTCTTCTGTGAAGTATTTTTATTATTTTTATTATTTCACATTCTTACTAGTGCTTAGAGATCCACCTCTTTTCTGAATCTTGGTAGGTGTAAAACATTTGTATTACAGAGAACTAGCCCTCTCCTAAAAAGTAAACTTCCAGTATGCATAACTGCAGCAGGAATGGGTCTTAAAAATAGGATCTACTGTAACCTGACAACCTATTGAGCTCTCTGCTGCCTGATGGGCAGTTTTTCACTTCACTTTATTTCAGTTCATTTCATGTCACATTACTTCACTGTACATAATTAATGTTAACCTAATTCACCACTGTTTAGCAGAAGTTAATTAAGATTAATAAGATTTTTTTTCACTCAGTTCAATATGAATTTGTTCATGTATTGATCTAGAGACTATCAGAGACTAATCTGCTTTATAATTTAACTAGACTATGTTCATTAGTGAAAAAAATATAATTATCTATTTTTTTCTCTTTTTGCAGGGGATGACAAAATAACTAAGCAAACAAATTCCACCCTTGAGATATTTTCCTAGCTGTTGCTTGTGCAGAGGAAAGGGAATCAGGGAAAGGGAGGAGAAGCAAGATAAAGGAGGGGAAAACTGTGGAGAGGAAGAACATTTAGCTCTAATTTGTAGGATTTACAGAATGACCTTATGTCAAAATCTCAAATGTAAGGCCAAATATGTTTCTGGTGCTGCCTCATCAGACTCTCTGAAGTGCTGCCAGAAAGGGCTTTAGCCTAGTGTTATATAGCAGGAAAGTAGGAAGCTTGTTCTTCCACAGAGAAACATGTGAAAGTAAAGGTTTACCCAGGAGCCATAAATCCAGTTTTCATAACAGATAAATGATAAAATGCCACAAGAGCATCCCTGCCCTGCCTGTGTGTATAGACCCATGGCTGTTCCCCTGCAGCCTGGACACCACTGGCCTGGCAAACTGCACAGCTATGACCAAGCCCTCATCACAGCTGGGCCAGACAGGGCTTTGCTCGCAGCTGGCAGTGCCCCACAGCACACAGAGGAGCTGGTTCTTCCCACAGGCCTTTGCCTCCCACGGGCCGGCAGCAGCCGCATCCTCTGCCTCTCCAGACAGCTTGCTGAAAGGTCAGCGCAGATCCCAGCAAGGACGTTCCCTCCATCTGTGCCTCTCCGGGTGTGGGTGGGATGCATTGACAACTGACGGCTGAGAAACACATTCAGCAATAACCTTTGCTGCAAACAAGCACTTGGTTTGCCATTGTGCTCTGTGCCTTCTTTTAAAAGCCTTGGACTTAAAGCTGTGTGTTAAGAAGCACCGACAAATCATAGAACCTGACAAGTGGCAGACATGCTGGAAAAATGGAAACAAATTTTGCAAAAATGCTGCAAGATTCAAAACTCTTTGGCCAGTACTGCTGAAAAAAAATACATAAAAAAATCCATATTCCTAAGGGAATATTGAGTTAATTAGAGAACAATTTCTGTTTTACAGGATTTGGAATAAATTTTTAAAAAGCCCCCAAACCTGTACAAAGACAGCTGTTTTGGACTTTCTTCACTTTAAAGAGCAAAGGCATCCCCTCCAAGTTGGATTTTGTAGGACTTTACTGAAAAGTTGCTAAGATAATAGTAGCAGTGAATTACTGTAAAGTCAAAATTGTGTTGTTCACATGCCTGCCTCAGGCTCTGTGGTTTGCTTCACTTGTTCTAACTTCTGAATAAAGACTGCTACTTCCAAAAAGTGCTATTATTAACCGCATTTCTCCCTGGTGCAATGACTTCTGCAATAAGAGGTCACCCCTTGGCATATGACCTGAACAAATGTACATAAGCTTTATCTATAAACTTCCAGAGTCTTTTTTTATGAAGTTTTCATTAAACTACATAACAACAAAAGAAACCATCACCAGTGGAATAAGCAAACTCTTCATCTAGTGCCAACAGAATTATTGCCAGGTCTTTTTATTGAAAAAAGAATGAGATTCTTTGTTGAAATACAAACAAGGTTGTTTCTTAGATGTAGGCTGGCAAGTGGCAAATTAAAGAGTTCAAACTAAACCCCATTTGTGTAATAACAAACCTAAGAAGGATTCTGCCTCTTCTTTTGCCTCCCATTTCAGCTTTGTTATAATAGTCTCTTAAATACTCCAGTTTAGATTTAATATGGCTAGGGCTTTCCCAAATAATGTAGAATAAACAGAGAAGTACAAGTTTGTCAGGTTTTTTTTGTGGGTTGTTTTTTGTGGGGGCTTTTGTGTGTTTTTTGTTTTGTTGTTTTGTTTGTTTGTTTGTTTTGTTTTGGGGGTTTTTTTGTGTTGTTGTTTGGTTTTTGGGTTTATTTGTTACTGCCAGAATAATCACATACCCTTTGTATTATAAAATACTTCATGCTTTAGGGCTATACTCCGATAGTAATGATTACTACTCACTTAAAATTTTAAGAGTTCAGTTTCTGAACTAGTGTAAGGAATATCCAGTCAGCTACTGACAAGGTCCAGTACAGATTCAGCTGCCAGAATTCAATAAAGCAACATTGTTTGAGAATAAACATGGTATATCTGTAATACTTCCACATATCTCTCTTGACATATGTATCTGTTTTATATTACAAGCACAATGATTAAAATATGTAGGAGCACTTAATGCATAAAAATATACCAAAGCTTGCACATGAAGCTGATTGTTTCAGCCTTCCGTAACAGTGAACTGCAGATGTGGTCCTGGATGTTGGATCTGGGATCAGGATAGGAAGCATTTTCAGAGAGACATTGACTTTGAAAAACAAGGAAAGATGGATTCTTCTTACAGGTAGCAAAAATGCTGTGGGAATAGTGATGTGAGTCATGATCCTGCCTTAAAACTATAACTTCTGCAGGCTTGTAAATGAGATTTGATCTTCACTGACATTTTCTTCAGACCCTTCTTCCCTCTGGATCATTATAAGAGTGTGAAGACCCTTGATGATAGAGGACAATGGTTTTCCATGTAAAGGCACACAAAACCAGATAAAAAAAATCTAAACAGATCAATGTTGAAAAGAAAAAAAAAAAAAAGGATATTATTAAATATTAGTCATTGTTTTCCTATGCAATGCAGCTTTGCAGTCCAGAAAACAGGGTCATTTGAAAACCAGCAAATTTATTGTGTCACATGCTGTTTCTTGCTAGGTTAACCAGCACTCTTTAGATGAAGGGAGCATTGGAGGGTTGTTTTAGCTTTACACATGTAGAAAAAGAGAACACAATTAAAGCTGCCATCATATAGACTTTGGAGCCAGGATGTTTCCCTTCAACTGCTCCTCAATGAATGGCATTATTCAATATGTGTAATCCTTCAGAGATTAAGAATAATTAGCTAATAAGATATGCCTTAGTGCATCTGTAACATCTGCAGTTTCCTGGTCACTGAAATGCATTTGTCGAAGCAAGCACAAGGAGGAAACAGGCAACCATTCCCCAGTTGAAAACCTTATGAAAGCAGGGACCTCTCAAAGGAGGCTGGGCAGGGAGGGAGACAGCTTTGCACGCTGCTTGCTCCCTTGCACAGAAAAAGCAGAGCTTATTTAAAAAAAAATCCTCAGAAAAATCCTGGGACTTTAAAGGACAAACCAGAAAAACCAAAATCCAACAAAACCAAATACTTGTGGTTCTTCAAAGGAGCAGACTCAAAAGAAACCGCCCCGAAAGCAGAGGAGTCTGCTAGGCTCTTTGCTGCTCTCAGCATCCGCGTAAGTAACTCTCCACAATTATCAGCTGAGTCTATTTCACCACAACGGCTTTAATTGTGCATTGACGCTGAGAGAGAGGGAGGGAGATGACAGGCAGCCTCGAGGAAGAGATTTATCCCGGCCTGTCAGGCAGTTTGATAAGGGATGTGGACTCTGCGATGTCTCACAATGGCTTTTTTATTTGTTTGCTTAATACTGGGCTGTTTCAGAAACGCACACAGCTGAGCTGACAGGAGATGCAAACAGAGCACACTCGTTTGGGAATTACGGGGGTGGTGGTACACAGGAAAATAGCCTCAGTCTTCTTCACAGGAAAGTCAGCTGATAAACTGATCTAAAGACAGCGTATCTTCCTTCCTGTAAAATGCAATAACAGGCAGATCTTGTGACCTCGGTGACCTTCTGCCGAGTTTACTCCTAACCAGGGAGGGAATGGGGGAAGCTTTCCTTGGCAGCGGCAGCGCACAGCTCCTATGTGAATCATGTGGCTGTGCTTAAAGCGAGAGCCAACAATACCAGCATAGTGGGCCACATATCTTTCAAAGCAAGCGAGTTCACAAAGAAGTCCCCTGCTCGCGGAGATAAGCCGCAGCAGCCCTTTCATTAAACATCCGCTGTGTACTTCCCGTCGGAGCCGCGGGTTGGCCCAGGGGACGGCCGGCTGACGAGAGCCAGCAGACACCCTCATGGCTCCTCGTTTGTCTATTTAGGACAGATTTTCCCCGCAGCACTCGGCAGACGGCAAAGAGAAACACACCATTTATGTCACCCTATTAAATACACACAGCTTTTGCAGCCCTGCATCATGCTGCAGCCTTTCTCATCCCTCTCTTGGCTCTGCGCAACAGAGTAAACATCATAAAGAACATAAAAAGGAGTTTTCCTGAATTTTCCCTGACCTTCCTTGGCAACAGAAAGCTTTAGCAGGGTGAGGTTTTTTTCCCCTCGAGAAAACATGCCTCCCGCCCTTCTTCCTCCTCAAGTAAATTTGGCAAAAACCTAGAGTCTTGTGCTTGAGGGTCATGCTCAGGGGTCCTTCCAGGAAACTCCATTCAAAAGAGTTAATGCAGCAGCTCACTTGCCTTCTTTGAGTCAAACTGTGGCTGTGCTCAGTTTTCTTCCCCTTGAATTATGTTTGCTTTGTAGCATCCAGATTGTTACAGCTCACTCCTGCTGTACAGGTTTTCAGAATAAACCAGTGTCAGGCTAGGCTTTCCCCCAACTTGCACCAAAGATGGCTTTTTCCATATTTGCTGTGTAGTATAAAACACTCCTGTCTCTGCTGTTGGTACTGTATACCTTCCTTACTGCTTCTAAAAGCTGCATACCCTTTTCTAAACTATCCAAGAGTGCTTCCACTTAGTCCTTTCAGCATTTAAAGCTGTTAAAGTTTGTGCTGGTACAGAACCAAGAGCCTAGGGCGGAAATTAATTTTATGGGATGCTATATGTGGGCCCTGATTCAGGAGCTTACAAGCCAAAAAGGACTAGAGGAGACAAGCAAGTCAGGATCGGGTACGGGCAGGATGCATGAACTCTCAATACTGTGCACACGTGTCTTGAGCCAGTATAATATCTTAAGTTGGTATATAATTGTTCTTATTGTTATGATTAGCAAAATGAGGTTTAAATTAAAGTGGCAGACTTATTTTCCAAGGGATGCACTGTGTCAGAGGTGCCATTGTGCCTGTGCAGGATTTGAAACCAGGATCAGAATTTCTGAAAGCAGGTCTATGAGGTCTGTAGTTGGGTTATTGTCCCAATATATGACATACAATGACATCTAAACCCCAGTAAGACTGCCTGTGGCTTCTTAGGGGGCTGAGAGCCACTACCGCCAGCAATGGTACTGGGTCCCACTAACAGGGGATGCATTTAGCAGCAGAGGTTTGTGGACCTTAGTAGTGATTTTTAAGATTTGTATTAAACATGATGGCCAATATTTTTGATCATAGCTAATAACACCTCTTTCTCAGATGTCCTGTTTGAGGGTGATCTGCTTGGGAGAGACATGGGCATATGAGTTACTTGCTGACAAGCTGATTCCCAGCCCCTTCCTTTTCTGGTTCCCTGGGCTGACACTTGGTACCCCATTATCTGGCATTTGATGTCCATGTAGCATCATCCAAGTCAGACACAATAAGAGGCATCATTCAGGGTATAATTCTCATTCTCTCCTTCTTTTTCACCTGAGATACTAGATGCAATCTTCATTTTATGGCCAGCCAGCTGTCACTGGCCCACCGGCAGGTGTTATTCACTGCTTGTAAACTGTTCTAGATCTAGAATACAACTTTAAATGGAGAAATAAACATGTTGTAAATTCAACACTGCTGGCTATCAAGCAACATGCCCTGCAGCAGGGGAAGCCAAGGGTCAAAATTCTGTTTCCGGAAACATGCTTAATTAACAGAAATAAAAATCTAATTCTAGAGGCCTGCTCATTAAGGAAGTTCTGCCACTTTCCTGTCCTTTTGTACATCTGGAAGGATGAAAATATCCTATGTGGCCTCTACAGGGCATTTCTCAGGAGGAGGAAGGCACCCCCTCCCCCTGCCACAGTGCAGTTTAACTCATGAAAAGACAGACCCTGCATGGCTGACCCCAGGAAGTGGCTGTGCAACCAAAGGGTTATTTTGGCAGAGCTCAGTGTGGATTTTTTACATGTCTAAGAGTCACCTGATCTATCCAATATGGGTCAAATGGGTGGCAGAGAACATGCTAACAATGAATCTGTAAAAATGTCTGCAGAGCTCTGTCTGACCCTGTACTTTGGTGTCTTGGGTTTTCTATAACATTATCTAAATGGATGCATTACTGATACAAAAAAACGTTGCAAAGAAATCACTCAAACTTTGCTTGAAAATTCAATTCACCTGGTGCAAATGAAATTAGTTCTGAAATAATCCACATATTCTGACCTTTCAATGCAGAGGATTTCTTCTAAGATTACAGTTCTATATAGAGTGGAGAGTGAGCAAATGATAACTCATAAAAGTTTATGATAACTCATAAAAGTTTATAAAAGTCAATTTGAGACAATAATATTATCCATAAGGTAAAGATCCACAAGAAGAACAAGAAAGGACTTTTTATTAAAACCAAAAAAGAGAAAAAGAGAAGGAGAAAAAGAAAGTCTTCTCCACACCTTCTTAATACAGCATAGTTAGAAAGGTTGAAGCCTGAATTTTTAAAACTTGATAAAATTTTATGAAACCATAAAATGTCAATGTGAAAAACCCCCAATCATTTAAGATAGTTCCATCTCCCTATTTGTTTCCTAGGTAGTAATAAATTTACTAACATGGCCCATGAACACATGTTTGAGGGAAAAGATTAAACATGGTGGATAATATTTGTACAGGCTTGTCATTAGAACAGCATGCCCCTGTATGAGTGAAAGATAACTGTAGCCTCACTCTGTGGCTCCCACTTACTCACCTGGGCCAGCTGCATTTATGAAATAATGCATGAAATAGGGGATGTTTTTTAACAGTACACACATTTTATGAGCTGCTAGCTGGTAAAGGCTGGCCTTTAGGATGAAATGTCAGTTTATGCAATGCTACGCGGTACTGCAGTGTGGAGTAGCCACAAACTATGTACAGGGCTGAGCTGGGCTCTTCCACAGACACTGTGGTGTAGAGGTACACATGTCACTTCAGTGCATCTGATAGCCTCAGTAGTAAGGAAAGATGGCACTTTCTGAGTCTTTATTCAAAGTGCATTTGTTCCATGAGAGAGACTGTACAGGGGTTTTCTGCACATTCTCTGAGGCTCAACTCTAAGGGTCTGCCTCAGCTGCACTGCCTTGAGATGGTACTTTAATACCAACACTTTGGTGAGAACAGCAGCTCTCTATCCTCAGATATGGGGTCTGCAGGTGTAAGTTCTTCCTTCAGATCTCCTCTGAAAGGGAATGAATTGGAGCAATTATATCAAGTCTTCCTGCTTCTCTTTCTAACATGTACCCTCTCTCTCTGCTGTGGATTAGACACTTCAGACATACAGCTCCTGTATCACAACACTCATGAGGTCTCTCATCAAGCTAACAAGCAAATTACCCATGACAGTCCTGGCCAAACTCCTGATAAAGGTTCTGAAACACAATGATATCCTCACTCTTTCTTTCTCTCTTGTAAAAATCAATCAGACTTACACTTTAAATAGGCAAGTGGCCTAAAAGAGAAATTTTCCCAGACTGTCAGGGTCCTGGGAAGGGGAGCTGAGGAGGCTCTTTCTGCTTGTTGTTTATTGTTCAAAGAAAGTGGCTTACACCAGAATTATAAATCTTCAAATGAAGAGAAATATTTGTAAATAGTCCATAAATGACTGGCAGTCTTCTTTTCCTCCTGGCTGTATTTCACATCCTACATTTTCTTGAGACCTTTCTGATTTTGCTAAGGTGACAAGTCATTGTTAGAATGTGTTAAACTCAGAGGAGTATAGGAGATTACTGATATAATTAAGTGTCATGCTTTGTGGGGGGCTGGGGAATTAAAATAAGCTCTCACAGTTTGTGGAAACCCATGGCTAGCTGGGCCACAGATTAAAAAACTGCTAGTAACTCTATAAAGATGGTTACATTAAATGGTTACCTCTCCAATTTGCGGGTATTAGTTGGCATGCCATGTAAATTGTACACTGTGCCTCCCTCCAGAACCCAATTCTAAAAGGTTCCCCCAGTTTTGCAGTATTGCACAGAGCTTTCTCTGCAAGGGTTCATCTACTTCAAGAGTTTTACAAAATTGATAACATATTGCAGGTAAATTATCATTGTTTGTTCTACTATTCAGTGTCTTTTTCAGTGTTTGCTCATTTATCTATCAATCTGCAAAAAGTTTGCTAGAGGTTTCCCACTCAGTGGTGCAAATTAGATGAGGTTTTTCTGTAGACATTAATTGATTTTTAGTCAGAATTGCCAGACATACATACAAGGCATACGAGGATATTGAGCCAGGCCCCCATTTTATGTGACTGAAATGTGACAAGCTCCCCCTGCCCACCCATCCCCACCCCCATTCTCCTGCTTCTTTTTATGTTCCTTTTGGATTCTGAAACTTCTGGGTTCATGTTTTCAACCCTCTCAATTATGTGATGCTCTTGCAGAAAAGACAAATGTCACTCTGAGATATATTAGAGGGGGTGCTGGGTATAAGACAAGAGAGGTAATTATTCTGCTCTACTTGGCACTGGTGCAACCTCAGCTGAAGTATTGCATTCAGATTTGGGCACTGCATTTTATGATAACTGGAACATGATGATAACATATGAACCTCTGAGAAAGGTTAAGAGAACTGGGATTCTAGGAAGTAGATAGAAGGAAGTTGTTAACACATTGCAGACTCATAAAATTGATACTAAAGGAGGAAGAAATCAGTTTTACCCTTTTCCACAAAGGGTAAGACATGAGGGCGTAGAATAACAGAATGGTTTGTATTGTAAAAGACCTCTAAGACCATTGACTACAGCCGTTAACCTAGCACTGTCAAATCCACCCCTAAAGCATGTGGCAAGTGCCAGATCTACATGTCTTCTAAATGCCTCCAGGTATTGTGACTCCACCACAATACTGGACAGTCTGGTCCAATGTTTGACAACCCTTTTGGTAAAGGAATCTTTCTGAATATCCAATCTAAACATCTCCTGATGCAGCTTGAGGACATTTCAACTTACCCTATCACTGGTTGCCTGGAAGAAGTGGCCATTCCCCATCTGGGCACACTTTCAGGCAGTTGTGGAGAGTGATAAGGTGACCCCTGAGCCTCCTTTTCTCCAGGCTAAACACCCCCAGCTCCCTCAGCTGCTCCTCACAGCACTTGTGCTCCAGACCCTGCCCCAGCTCCCCTGCCCTTCTCTGCACTCACTCCAGCCCCTCAGTGTCTTTCCTGCAGTCAGGGCCCAGAACTGGACACAGCACTCCAGGTGTGGCCTCACCAGTGCCCAGGACAGGGGGACAATCCCTGCCCTGCTCCTGCTGGCCACACTATTGCTGAGCCAGGCCAGGATGCCATTGGCCTTCTTGGCCACCTGGGCACAGCCTGGCTCATGTTCAGCTGCTGTCAACAAACATCTTCTGTCACTGGTTCACATTGCATCTGTGTGAGGAAGTTGTCTTCCACACACTCCAGAAACTTCCTCAGCTATTTCCTCCCCACTATGCTGAATTTCCAGTGACATGTGCTAAGTTTAAGTTCCCCACAAAGGTCAGTGATTGTGACATTTCTTGTGGGTGTTTATAGAATATTTCATCTGCCTCTTCAAGTAATTGTCTAATTCACCGCTCAAATTTAGAGTAAATCTTAGTCAAAATAGTCTGATTGCAAATGTAGTGTAACACTAACACTGTAACCAACTTTTCAGAAGCATGGGGTTCCCTTGGAAAGGAATTTTTAAGAACGCATCAGGCAAACATCTGGGACACATCATGCAGTCCGTGATGTAATCCTGCTTCTCTGACCTGTGGGAATAACCCGCTGATATTTTTTCTAGTTCCCCTTTTCTCAAATGTGTTGGTTCTAAAAGTGTAGGCAAGAAACAAGTGTAGAAAGGAAAGAAAGAAAGAAAGCGGGACTACAACATAGCTCTTTATCTCCATGCCTTGGCTCTGTGTATGAAACTTTCAGTTCTGTGAGAATTATGGTAAAATCCCCCAAGTCCAAAATATTCTGCATGGCATCTTGTGACCCTTAACTTGGACCTCAAACATAGCAAAGGCTACTGAATATTCCTTTTGGGTTTCTCACTGAGCTCCACCATTTGTGAATGATTAAGCTCATATATTAGAAATATGTCCAGACGATCTCTAAACCACTTTTGTTTCTTTTTCTAGCAAAACAAAAAGATTCCACTACATTGTTTTCTGTGCTTCTTGAAAGGTTAATTGTCTTAATGGTCGGAAATCTGCATATTATTCCTGTATATCCAGCTTTATCTGACCTCTACTCAACCTCATTAAGGTTGCTTCTGCCAGCAGATGTTACTCGTATTTAGACACTTAAAGAAGGTCAGGTTACCACATGGCCTGCTGATCAATAAGCTGAATAAAACTGGTGCAACTCTTCTATCATGGTAGGACTGTTTCTCTATTTCTCTAAAGACTCTCAGTGTTCATATGTGACCACCAAAGTTTGATACACATATGTGCATAAAGCCACAACCACAAAAATATAACAAGCAAAATAGGCTGGTGTGTGACATATATAGGCACTTACACTTGGATGTTCCATAACCACAAACTAGAATGTAAAAGCAAAATACCCAATCTAAGTAGCTCACTAATACAATCTTACCAACCACATAAATAGTCTCTTGCTGTCTTTCTCTTGCACACACACACATATACATTCATTTTGGTTACAGACACCAGGTTGAAATGGGTGCTTCTCCCTAGTCACACTACACTGAAGACAAATATGAACATTAAGTAGTCCAATTTACAGACTTGATGACTGTTTGCTCCTGCAGGTAAGGAAAGAGTGGGTATTTGTGTTTGCTGAAAATAAAACTACTAAAGTTTATCAGCATTAGTTTCAGAGGTGAACTTTAAAGACACTGAAGCTTTCAGTGTCCTTTCAGTATGGTCCTAACAGTAACAGTCCTAACCAGTCTGTTTTACTGTGAGGCTGTTTTTCTCTTATACATTCAGATACTCAAACCAAAAGCTTTCCTGTCCTTGTCAACAAATCCTAACCCAGAAGAACCCCTTTAATAAGGATCACAAGGCACTTTAGTGTCTTTGCTGATTAAGACTCTGGACAGAAGGTGAGGTGACTAACTAAGGCTGTTGCTGGGGCTAATTTTCCTGCTGACACTTGTCCACTCTCTAGGAAATTAAATGAGACCACCACAGCATTTTAGGAAGTCTGATAAGAAGCTATTAGACAACCATGCCTTTCTGTATCTAGGATCAGCCTTTGCCAGATTTGAGCTAATTATCTAGAGTCAGACTTGGGCAACTACTTTATTTGGAATGGCTTTGTCATGCTGTCAGTGGGCTTTTTTGACACTGGTCCCTGGTTTCTCATCTGAGTTAACTAGTTGTAACTGACTGGCAGATAATCTGCAAGCATATTAAATGAAAGGAAAAATCTTGTATGTATTATTAATGCAATAAGTTTCTTCTCTTTTACTGGATAAATACAACTTTTAGAATCAATTCCTGATTCTAGAAACACACTCAGCTGTGTACTCAGATTTGGCTTTGCTCACATATTCTGTAGATGTAGCCTAGGCATTCTTTGCTCTGGCGAACATTTACTAGAGTTGATGTATTCATTAGAATATTTGTATGAAGCAAACATAAGTGAGATGGAGCTGAAGGAAAGAGAATTTACTTCAGAAATGCAGGGACGGCACCACCACAGGAGTCTTTCTGTCTACAGCTATGTATTATTTCCAAAACTTCTACAAAAGATACTGAATCCTTCTACTGAACCTTCAGTCACTTCCACAAAACAAAGTTCTTAACTGTTGACTTCACCCCCAGTGTCAGGTCCAAGTATTGAGTATTAGTCATGAAGTACTAGTTACACAGAAAATTTGGGCATGCCTCAAACTGTCAAGTCTACTTGTGCAAACTCAATATTTATATTAATTGAGGTGAGAAGTGATTCACAATCAGACAACTGCTGTTTTCTTTGTTTGGATCTGATTGGCAGCACTAGATTATGCTGTGCAGTAACTGTCAAGGCGAGATAGGACATGTATCAGCCCTTCATCTTTGAAATGTTTGATGAGAGCTTTCATGCTATAAACATGTTTCATGCTGCTCTAGATGAATTTTTTTTAATTAAAAAGTAGCACTAAATGGATGTAAAAGCTTTTATTTTCTGAAAAAATAAGATTACCAATTAATTTAACAGTATTAATAGAAAAATGCCTGAGACCTACATTTCCTTGAACTTCTGCTGCTTGAATCCAGGGACTGAGATTCCTTCGATCTCTCTGTAATATAGCAAGTGCAACTACAATGTCCAAAAAACAAAGATCTTCAATTTAAATCAATAACACACTTGAGTCTTGATAAGCCACATGCACCATGTATTGTAGAAGAAACAAGGCTAGCTAGGTATGAGTCACAAAGTAGAAAGTTTGGTAATTATTTACAGTGTGTTCATAGAAATTACTATAAAAGGATAGGCATGACATGAGGAAAAACTGAGCCTGAAGCCTTTTTTCCGTTTACATTCATTTGAATCAGCCTGGAATCAATAGAATTCTGTCCAAAAGGACAGGGTGTGCTATGTCAGGTGGTAATTACACCTTGGTGCTGTTCATACTATTTATACATTCATTTATTATACCTTTAGGTATAATCTGCCAAGAAACTTCAAATCACAGTATACCTGGTAATCTCTTCATTCACAGTAAAACAGCTCAGAAGATGATCATTAATTGTGAAAGAGTTGCTGAACAATCACTGCTTGCTTGCTTGCTGTTTGAGGGATTATTAATATATTACATCCTTTATAAGTGAAAGTGAACTCTTAATTGTATGGAATAGGAGAGTCAGAGATCAGACTTTTAATGATGCAGTAAGAAAAATATCAAGAAGTCAATATTTTATGACTGTCAAGCCCTTTACTTCATTAGGTTTCTTTTAAAATTTTTTTTTGTTGTTTTTCCCCTAAGTAACAGGACTGTTATCACATCTAGGCTGGGACCTTCACCTTTGGAAAAAAAAAAAATAAAAAGAAATACAGGCTTGCAGTAAAAGACCACATTCAAGGAATATAATTTATCAGTGGAAGAAAAAAAAGCAAGTTCAAGAGTGCCACTTATGACCTAGGTATCTCACTCAACCACAGGATCAGCGTCTACCCACTCAGCAAACTTAGCTTGAATTTTACTCCAATGTTTCACGTTATAGATGGCAGCAGGCTGATGCTAGATGTTACTCTATCCAAGCTAGGTAGTTCATCCTCTGTCTAAAATCAATCTTCATGTTTCTAAAAGGTTTCTAGTATTTCTAGTTTCTGCTTTACATAATTTGCTTTTCTGTACCTGATAAGATTTTCAAGTAAATCATTGAAACCTAGGTCAAAAGAACAAAGATCTTAGACTCATATAATGTGTCATTTAGTAAGAGATGACTTGCTGGGAAAAAAACAGACACAAAAACTAAGTGAAGCAAAGGATAATTCATGTTTTCTCTCAAGCGTGTCAGTGGGACCAACCAAAATAAATCCAACAAATTCCTGATATCTTTAATAAATTTCCTTCTTACTCTGCAGTCAAAAACATTTACGGAATGAGTGGCTACTGTGAATGAATTGTCCCCAAGGAAACAGATGGATCAGAAAATGGCACTATCCATTGCCAGAGCATTCATGGGCGTGTTAAGGGTGGGGTTGGTCCAGCAGAGAGAAGATAAAAGTCCTGTTTGCTTTTGTTTCTAAGGGAACCTCCACTCATGTGTGTCATCACGTACTTTTGCACAAGGCTTTAAGAATTCGTGCCTCAAGGCTAAGGGACAAATATTGTTGTCTCAAGTTGCAGATATGAGAGGGATAGTGCATTTAAGCATGTAATGGTCAGTGCATGCAGTATTGCTGTGCTTTACACCCCAGTACTCTTAAAACCAGGTGAGTACTCTCCAGAAGGTTTTTCATTCTATTCTGCAGATGCTGTGTTAACAATTCTTGATTTTTTTATTTCTCTCACTTTTTTTTTTTTTTTTTTAGACAAGCAAGAAAGATGGATGCTAAGAGAAGTTAATAACAAGTTCACCTGGAAAGAAATTGTCTGAAAGTGTTTGTGCTGTTATCAAGTTGTCTTTACAGTCATGTGTTTTGCACAGAGAGAGAGGCTTATTCAGCAGAGAACCAGAGGAGCTTGATATCTTGCTTGGTATCTTGAAAAATAAGACAAAACTGATGTGTTTTCAAAGCACACATCAGCTTCCATATGTAACTCAGTGAATCTTCTTGGTTTTTTTACTTTGGAAGAATTAATCATTTTTGCATTTGTGAAATCTCAGTTCTTATCAGAGTAGCGTTTCCCATAATGTACTTTACTTGATCTTACTAATTCACTTAGCCATCCCAACTGCTTTGCTGTTGTTGCCCAGCTGCACAGACTGCTGTTACAGAAAACATCAGGGTTCTGTGAGCCAACTTACTCTTTTTTTAAAACTTTATTTGAATAAAATTCCCAAAGACTTCTTGTTATGTGTGCCGGTAATAAAGGCTGCATAAATGAGGGCCGTGGGTACTGACTAGTACAAAGAAAAAAACAAGGTCTGATAGCCATTTACAAGCATTAACATGTTTGTTGCACTCAGAAAGATCACTTTCTTTTTATATAAGTTTCTGTAACAAATTGCTTTAGCAGCTGGAGAAACCTGCACAACTCATGTTATGCTCTGCTGTTGCTGGTGCCATATCCCACAGCAAGCAAGAGATTTTGGAAGTGTTTATGAAGTGCTCTACTTCTCTAGCACACGGTTTTCCTACTAGATATCGTGGGTAGCTGACATGGGATAGCAGTGCCCCAAGCACACAGTTTTCTGGCAGAAAGGCAGATCCTGCTCCCTTCACTGCAACAAAGTGGAGTGGAAGTGTACAGGGTGGGACAGGCTTGGCATCAGGAAGAGAGTGGTAGGATGATAGCTCTCTTGCACTCCCCAGGATGGGCTACTTCTGCAAAAGTACCATGTGCTGGGTGCCTTGTCTCCGAGGAAGTGCATAAAAAATTGAAGTCCTAAATAAATTAAATGCTCTAACCACCCTTAGCAGTGTGAGGTGACTTCTCTCTGCAGCCTCTCCACTGTGCTTGGCAGAGCCAGCTCTGCCTGTGCCGGGGCTGAACCTGGCCCCACATTGCTGCACAAGCCTTATGTAAAGTCCCTTTTGCATTTCCACAGAGCTGCAAAAATAGTTGTCCATGACTCAGAGATGTTTTATGATCTTTTTGGGGAGTGAAATGCTTCTCACTTCCAGAGAAATCTCTACCTGTGCATCCCTCTGGATGAGCCGAACTAATTAATGCCTTTTGCTCCTGAGAAAGTTTTCAAGGACAAAGGGAACTGTTGAAGGCAATGTGGTGCACATGTAACTTTTTGTCTCTGCTAATGTCAACTTTGTATTCATTATAATCAGTCAGTGTGAAGGTCTCTGTTGATATGTATCAGAGAGACAGCTTACTCCACGCCTCTGTCCCACTGGCTTCCAAATCACTTTCCTAGTAATCACATTTGAAAGGGCGATCATTTTTGCCTTGGATTAGTCTAAAAGCCCTTCTGTCATTAACCCATTTTTGCTCCTGTGCCCGAGGCAGTCTGAGGTGAAAAGGTAGTGGATGTTTTCTTTGGTTTGCTTGTTTTCTGCTTTTTGCAGCACCTTCCTCAGGAGCGGGGGGACATCGCAAACACAGGAATAGCCAGTGCCTCTGTCCCCACACAGAAGCATGCCCCTATGCTTGGCATAACTCATTTCAATGCAACCTAATGTGTTGTCAGCCAAACTGGATTGCATCAAATGTGCAAATGATTTTAAATGAAAATGGGTAAATTATGGCAGAGCCTTCCCAAGTGTGTGGAGAGGGGTTGATATAACCAACTTCTAAAAAATAGAGAGAAAAAGAGACAGCTGATAAGAAGGAAAATATTAAGCCCAAGGGCAAAAGGAAGTATTTGTAAGAGTGGAGAAAGCAGTGGTTTAATCATCATGCATGAAGAGCTTTTAGGTGCAACCTAACAGGAACCTTTCTCTCTGCATGAGAGGGACTACTTTCACGCTGTGTAGGTGTTACATGAGGATTTCACCAACACAGGGTGCCACTGACCTGCAAGAGCAAAGGCAATGGGGGGAAAAAGAGCAACTTCTTATAGAGATTACTGAGAAGAAATAAAGGCAAAGAAAAGCCTCAGACACACGTGGAACAGAATATTTTTTTAATACATATTTATAGATTTTACTTTCAATTTCTTTAATTTATATTACAATGTTATCTTCCACAGGCAAGTTCATCATAGTGGGCTGCTTCTTGTAACTCTCAGGCTTTGGAAAGATAAGGAATGCGTATGTGAAATTCTCTATTTTGTCCATTCACAGACTTAGAGATCTTGGATCAAATCAAGACAGTAATGACTCAAGGTTTGGCCTACTGGACTTGATTTGCTCCCAGCAATGGGAACATGGCTGAAACAGAAAATATTTCCTCCTGGAGGGGTTCCATGAAGAGACTAACTGCAGGGTACATACCAAGAGCAATGAATAGTGCAAGGGCTGTAATGTACATTCCCAACACAGTCCAAACAGTAGTTTCTGGATATAAGTGCAAGCCCTGAGTCATGCTGTAACTGCTGTTTGAATGATCAGACCAACCAGCCTGAAAACCCAAACCCATTTTTTCTGAAGTAGGGAGCTTTCTTTCTAGTTTAAAAAAGACAGGAACATGAATAGCTTTTAATAAGCCATTGTAAGGATAAGTATAAATGTGCAGATGTTTGAGTGACCTGCTAGGTCTTGTCTTGTAATCCTCACTAATTGGAAGGCACAATATGTTATTTTGAGTGTACTTAGGGGATCAAGTTCTGCAAACTGTAGATACGGTGATATGTGCAGAATTTGCCATGCTTGGACCAGACCATGGACTAAATTCATTTGTGTAGACCTAGCTTTAGGCTTTTTACCAGATCAGAATGTAGGTGATCAACACTGCAGTGAGGTCTTATTATGAGAATGGAAAGGGTGCATAGGGTGTACAAGTATTCTTATGGAAAGTGTGCAACCTTTGTCAATCCTTGTTTTGTAGCTCAATGATGAAAGCAACCTCTGCTATTAATGAAAGCCTTAGATTCTAACATTAGTCCCAACACAGAGTAGGAAGTCTTGTACCAATTTTAGGATACCAAGCATTCCCATGCACTTTAAAGAAATAGGATATCTTCTGTCACTTTAAAAAAAGTTAAGTAATACATTTATGTGTGAGTTCCCTTTAAAGAAAAATCAACTTGATATTGAAAGAAAATGCTAGTGATGTTACCGTAACTATACTGATAATAATTTCTGACTTAGGTGTTCCTATGCATGGAAATCTAAATTAAATTTACTGTTCTCCCTGTATTTTTTTTCAATTAAATGAAATCAATACAAACATCTTTTCAGACTATTTTCTGTTGACAATACCCCCTGTAAATATTAACTCATTATTTATCTATCCCAAGGAATGGTATGCATTGAAAGACAGTCACTTTGCAGTGGAATGTGACCTTGGCTAGTCTGTAACAGCAGAAAAATGCCATCCCTCTGACGTTATATTGTTTTGATGCAAGGGGAAATTAGCTAACTTATTTGGAAAGCTGCAAAGGGATCTCCAGCCTCTTAGAATGGTTCAGCTAACCTTTAGGCATTCTCTTTGGGAATGCCATTATCTTGTGCTGACACAGAATCTTTCACCTAAGAGCTTTTTACAAAGCATTTAGGAAACATTCATAAGGTTACATCATTTCAGGAGAGAGACAAATGTTATTAATATCACTTTAAATATCAGACTCCAGAGCTGGTCTATTTTCAGCATTAGGGACTGTGAATGGACCCTGTGACAAGCAGCAAGCTCTGCCCAGTATGTTTAGGTATTGTGGGATGCATCAGGGAGGGCACAGGGGTCACACTCTCTCAGCCCTTGTCCTGGAGCAGCCCTGCTCTTGCTGCTCCTGGGCAGGGCTGCGCATGAGTACTTTGTCACACAGACTGTGTCCACAGAAAACAATTGTCATCCTTGGCTATCCCAGAAAATGAAGATTGTGTGGTACTCCTGTCATTCTGTCCATCATCCTTTTTCAATGGAGGATGTCTCCTTCAAACAGTGTCCCAAAAGCTCTCTGTGCTGCTTTGGCTGATATTGTTCTGGGGTGCTTGATGAGCAGCTGCTGGGATGCTGATATTTGCACACTGTTGGCTGGTGGGAGGTGTCTGCTGGGGCACCAAACTCTGCAGAGCATGGTACATATCCTGTTACATGTGGGTCTGAGGAAAACACTGTAAGAGGCAAAATACAATGTGTAAATAACTCATTTTGGAATTGTGTTTCTGGAACACTTCCCCTGGGTCACTCAGTGTGTCAGAGATAATCTCACTCTCATAATCACAGAATTAGTGACTTCAGCCTACTCCCATTAACATAAACGTGTTCTAAGCTCAGCAGAGGCACCTCTCAATGCTAGTAATGGTTTTCCTTTGTTATGTTGGCTGTTGGTACTTAAGCTTTGGGTCTAGAGTCAGAGCTAGGATCCTGGGTGTTGGCACCACAACCATATCTGAGCACTCCTCCCTAACTGAATCAATGCTGCTGGACATCCAGTTCTGGAAATCAGACTGGAGCAACCAGGGGAGGAAGGCCCACTTAGGGTAACATCTTAGGTTTGGATTAAGGATATTTTTTTAAAAGAAATTTCCCAGTTCCCCATCCTTGCCTTGTTTAGGTCAACTGTGTTCCTAAGAAAACTGTGTTCCTTTCAGTTAAAACCAAAACTGAAGGATGCACTCCAGCATCCAGTTTCTCCTAATGCTGTCTGTCCCCTGGAATCTTATCTCTGATTTAAGGACAATTTCATAGTCTTTTATTGTGTACTCTATAGGAAGTAAATAGATAATGCATGTGTAATGTTTGGCATGTACACAAAGAAGAAGATACCTCCCTCTTCTATTATATTTTCTAGTAATAGAAATACCACACTCTTCCCTCACTAGAGCTCTCACTTTTGCTTGTGTGGTTTCCTTGTATTTGGATGTTTCTGCCTGAAATCATACCACCTCAGGTGAGGGCACCTACTGTTAGACAATGGCTAGGTTTTTTTCTCATTATAAAGAGTCATTTAAGTCTTCAAATTCACATGATTAGATTTTAATTTTTAAGTAAGTCAAAGCATCAAATTTGAATGGTCCCATCATGCTGGACTGTTTTCTGGAAAACAAAATTAAGATTTCCAAAGAATCTCCCCCTCATTCTTGTCCTGTTCTGTCACCCTCCTTCCAAAATAGAACTCATCAACTTTGTCCAACAGATTTTCCTGCCAGAATATGTTTACTGTAAAACTGTACTGGTTTTGCAATAATCGACATTTGGTGAGGAGGGAAGAAGCCACCCACAGAGATGATTTTTCTGGGAGGGGCTGCTAAGAGCATCCTCTGTGCCTAGCAAAGATCAATAGCTGGCTAGCTCTGAGAATTGACAACCTATTGAATAATTTAGAAGCTGGGTCTGCCTCTGTGAGATTCACATTTTGAAGGGAAATCTCTTGCTTCCAGCCTTGAGGTAACTGGGCGCTGGTGAGGCCGGCCCCTCTCTGTCGTGGCCTGTGTGGCCTGATGGGGCCAGGGCAGGCCGCAGCGATGGCCGGGCAGGGGATGGGAGGCTGTGGGGCCTGGCTGAGGCCAGGCTGGGCTGTGGCTGCTGACATCTTGCCAACACTAAGCCCTGCCTCGCTGCTGGCCCTCTTTGAGATCTTGACACAAGCCCCAGCACAGCCTGAAACCCATCACCATGACTGCTTTGGTCACTGCCCAGCAGAAACCTTCATGACCATCTGCAGGCCCCAGGAGAGATATTAACTCTTTCACTGCACAGATGAAACTTGCAAAACATTGATCCTAGCTCTAGTGAAAGAAAGGGAGTTAGAGGAACAACATGACGACACCAAGGTCAGTAAAGAAGGAGTCAAGTCACAGATGGGAGGAGAATAAGGACATGCCTTAGTCTTGGGCTGAAACTTCTTTTGATAAAGCCATGGAGATGGACTATGATGCACTAGAATATCCCCTTCAATTCATGAGAAAGTATGGGGAGATGGAGTGTTCAAACTGTAGACATGAACAGAGACATCCACAATGAAGCAAAGCAGATGTTGAAGGAGCTGGGATCCCATGAGAAGCTTGAACAGAGAGAGATGAGAGTGATGAAGACCCTTTGGCCCCAGGGAAAGAAGAAGCAGACCTCTGTTTCCAGAGATGAAGATGATCGCAGAGATAGATGAAGAGAACTTTTGCTTTTGAACAGCTCATCCTTAAATATAGTACCCCATAAGCTGACATATCCCATAAACTCAGCTGTGGGAAGGCTGAGGATAGGAGGAACTTCATGATTGCAGATTTTCCAGGTAGTTGCTGTTCATGGAAATTAAAAAGCCACATGAGAACTGTTTCTTGTGAAGTCTCCATGGCATGGTGAGAGAAACTCCTCTCCCTACAAGAACAGATGGAAGACTATTGTAGAGGTGGTAACTGATTGAAAATCCCAGGTTTTGTTTCTATGTTGTCAATTGGGAAAGAAAAGAAGTCAGGCAGAGGGAGAAAAAGTGTTTTGAAGGTTTCATTCTGACTCTTATTCTTTTAGTTCTGTTAACAAAGTTTCCTTTATACCTTCTAAGTCTTGAGCCTGCTTTGCATTCCTCCTAATTCGTATGTCACAGCAGAAAATGAGGGAATGATTCTAGTAGGTGCATTGGTGATTTTAGCCAGTGCTAAACCCACCACATTATTTGGTGCATTGGCCAGGAAACTCAAATTGGCAAACCTAAACCGTTACACAGACATATGAACATTCTTGAACTTAATACTAGATGGTGAGTCTACAGAAAAGTAACTTAAATTTTAATAATTTCCAGTTATTCTCTAAAAGAATGCTATTTTGCAAGCTGCTCTTGCAAATCTGAAAGAGTGAGATTCTATACATATTATAGAGTAGAGCAGTTATTAGAGCCATAGAGCTCATTGCAAGGCTAGAAAAATATTAAGATAATGTCACATTGAAACATAAAGTCACCAGGATTTTGGCAAAGAGAGAAACTCAGTAAAGTTTCATTTTTCTGTCTACCTTTGCCATAAATATATGATTAATCCAATCTACTGTTTTTAACATTTTTTACTGATCTTTAGTTTCAAGTCAAGCTTAAAATGAATATAAACAAAAAAATAGATAAATAATTGAAATATCATATTTTAAAATGTCATAACTTACTATGCTTTCTAAAATTTTTCATGCTCCCATGTCAGGATTGCTGAACAAGAGACACACATTTATAACTATGCATAGAGAAGCATCTAGTTTAGTCAGTAGTTTAAAAAATCTTCTGAAATATCTCATTCTTCTTTGCCTTACAGCCCAGCCCATTTTTGCTTTGGAAAAATGAATATGAAATGAGACAAAATAAAAGAGATAGGATAAACAGCAGGCCAGCCTGGATGTTGATACCACAGTTATTTTTACACTGAACTACTGTATCTGGTGGTCCTACTGTCTACTGAGCATCTGATTCCTATGTCAACCTCATATGAATCCCTTCACAGAGGCACCCATACCATGAATCCCACACCACAACTTGTATCAATTACCCATCTTGCTGACAGGCCATTTTCAGAAGCCGAAGACTGAGCAGACTTGGAGAGTGGACTCTCTCCAGTCATCAGGGTGGTCCCACAAAAGCTGGCAAGGTAAACAGGTCTTCTGTGGAGAAGCCCGTATTCCTGCTGCTGTCTGCATTAAACAAGGATACTGTGCTGGCTGGCCTCTGCTGGGCAAGAGCCTGGTACTTTTATACATCCATCCTCTAAATGTTTTATGTTAAAAAAAAAGTTAAAATTTCTGGTCTACAGCTCATCTTCTGAGGATATGTCAAATAATCTGCAGAAGTGAGACTTCAGACAAAGAGTCACAATAACGTGCTGCAGAAGCCCAGTCGTCAGACTGCTGTTTATCCAATCAGGAAGCACAGCAGAGTCATGCGATCCAAACAGCTTGCTTTCAGTGCTCCCAGGGAGCACTGGTTACAGAAATAGCTATGACTTCACAGCTATTTGTCACAAACTGTTTAGCCAGTAATTTAAATACCAATTGCATTAGTGAAAATCACTACCTGTGCAGAAAGGTAACATTTGGAAGATTAATAATTTCCTACAAGTTATTTGTCCTATGTTAATCTCTTATATTGAGCTACTGCAGTTATCTTTTCCCTTCAGGCCAGCTGCTCTCTAATTGCAAGCTGACCTTGAGGTATAGCATCAGCTAGGCGAAACCTAACCCAGGCTGGAGCATCACCAGCAAAACAGAGTTGTGGTTATTACTCAGCAGTTGTGTCTTAGCCCTGCTTTCCTGACAGTAAGCCCACAATAGCACCTCTGCATTGAAAACTGCTACTGCTCTTTATTAATTGAGTTTTTGGTCTGGCTGTACATGAGGAAGCATCAGTAGTTATGTAGTAGAGCTGGTGTTTCATTAGCTGATGGAAGGTCACTGTGAATCTCTCTTGGCTCAACTGCTACAGAGCCAAATTCCTCACTCAGCTTCAGGCTCTCTGAGATGTGACTTTTATTTAAATCAAAGTAGCAAGATCAAGTATCTAGTACATAGAGAAAACAACCTGGACCTCACTCAGATGGTGCTAGAAAGTGTTACCACAGTATAATCAGATAAAACCTTTTATTGTCCTTGAGCACACTGATCAGGTGGCATTAGCTGCTGCCCAGGGCAAAGGGTTGTTCAGTAGGAGCTGTGACAATCTGCCATTTAATCTGTCTGCATGTCACTGACAACCTTTGGACAGCCTAGCTCCTGTGCAGGAGGATGAGAGACTTCATCCTGCACGGAGTCAAAACTTGAGGGCAGGCTTTGTGGGTGAGTCTGGCAAGGAGAAGCTCTGGTCCACATTTGCTGCAGTTTTATACAGCACCATGCTCCCTAGCCATTGGAAAGGGCTCTCCCTTGTGATGCCCATTCAGAGCAGGGGCTCTCAAGCAGGGGGACCTGGGCCTGGCAGGTGTTGAGGGAGGCTGGGAGGGACTGGGACCCAGAACATCAGCACGGGACTCCCCTCTGCTCCTGGAGGTTCCTGATCCCACACTATGTGCAGATCTGCAGGAGAGGGGAGACAAAGGCTCTGTTTTGCTTTGCAAAGGGGGTGGATATTTGGCACAGTCCAGGGAACAACTGACTGCAGAGTTGTCCTTTTCTGGGTTTTCCTGCACAAGGAATTAGGAGTTAGACCACTTCCTTGTTTATAAAAGGCTCCTATTTTGCCCTTCTTCTGTACAAACATACAGTTAAGATAGAGAGTACAAGGAAACTTGTACTTGTGGAAACTTGTTTTTGAGCGATGGATTCTGGAAACTTGAATAAGAACTGGATTGCATTTCCAATTATTGGGGCAAAATCATTCTCTCCCATAAAGCCAGAGTAACTAGCCAGTGTAATCAGTTATTTCAGATACCTCTAATGTGACAGGAAAATTGATGTCTGATGACACTCAGACTTACACCATTTCCCTAGTAACTTCCAGTTGTATTTAAATTACTTTTCTAGTAGTCCAACCGGATGGATGTTGTTCAGGGAGTGATAAGCCTCTAAATATTTTCTTTGTTAAAAAGAAATGCCAGACTTAGTATTGTCCTCTGGGAGTGTGAAATTGACAGGAGCTAGGGTTCAAAGATCAGAAAACAATAGCATTAACTTTGGAGTGGACATGCGTTTCTTACCTGGTATTGTGAGTGGAAAATTCACTCATCAAAACCCTGGGACATTAAACACCCCCCATTCCTCTGACTCTTTCATATTGTATTAGCTTTCCTTCACAGGGTTCATTTATCCTTGCTTATTTTGAAACACATCTGAAGATTTTTTTCATGATGTAGGGGTTACTGAGGAATAGTACTGTCTAGATCTTGGCTGCACGGGTGAACTAAGAAGCTTGTGTATACGTGTGTGTGTATATGGATGCATCTGGGTAGCAGCCATTCTGTATTAAGATAATACATGAGATTTCTTTTCTCCTTAATCCTGCTCTTGTTGCATATTTATGACCATCTGCCTGTACTAAACACAGTGAAGCTGTTCATTGATATCAGGATTATGACAACCCAGCTCAACAGATAGGTACTCTATATATCAGTAGAAAAATGCAATTCCCACCATGTGGGAACTGCACTGTCCAGCCATCACTCTTTCATGCCTGGTGCTTGTCCTGTAGTTCTCTGAGTTTTGCAAAAGGAGCATTCTTTATACGCTATTTTTACATTCCAGTCTGACATCTTCAGGTGCCTCATGTAATTTTGCTTTAAGTACAATCTATACTTATCCTCAAATCGTGCCTTTGTATTTAAAGTCTGTAATTTAGTCACCAGCATTTCTCTAGCTACAGCTGGAGTTTTCTCTTTTACCTTGCAAGTGCATCAAACTCATCTCTTGAAGGGAAAGAGGAGTCTGAGATTTGAGTGAATTCATTTGTGCATGTGGGTGAGCAGGCAAAGCTCCCGCTGGCTCTAAGAGAATACTCACATGCTGTACGTAGTCCAAATATGCCTCTTTCCTGGCCTTTATTTGCAATTCAAACAGAAACAATAATAAAACAAACTTCAGCCAAAGTTCTTTCTCCAAACTTGGCTAAGGTTCATCTGCATGAATCCCCTCCATCCCAGCCCCTTGTTTATGCCTTTCGAAGAAAAAAACCCTTCTCCCATCCTAGCTGGAGCAAACAGGATCCACCTGCCAGCATGAGTCAGCTCTGTATTTTTGTGCAGGACTCTAGTACCTGAGCAGAGCATGACTAGGCAGAGCAGCTCTCCCTGTGTAGGAAAGGGCCACCCAGTTGCAAGAGTTGTGTTCAGTACCTGTGTCTGCTTCTAAAGGACAATAGACAAGATCAGAAAAAGCAGGAAGAGAACTGAGAACACTGCTGTGAGAGAGGGTTATGAAGAGCTAATAAAATTAGTGCACTTTATGGAAAAGAACTTTGGCAAGTGTGTAGATCAGTGTAAGGCACTGTGTAAAAAGAGGGTATCAGATACCAGGGAGGCATTTAATCAGAGTGAGTGTTTAGAGTTAATGTCCAGGTGTTGAGGCTAGACAGATTTACACTGGAAATAAAATGCAAGTTTTTAATACCAGGACTGACATATTTCCAGATTAATTTACTAGGATGTGAGGTAAATGCGCTATCATATGAAACCTCTTAGCCCCCCAGGATTTCTTGAAATCCTCAGGAATTCTTGACAAAATAAGTTGTAGAAAGTAGAAATCCAAGCAGACAGCTCAGAATTGCTGTCCCTTGCCTTTGAAATGACATTTGGTCCTCCCCGGTGCACTGTGAGCATCAATATCATGGAATACCAATATGACATTGGTCCTTTATTCCAGCCCATGGCCAGAATTTTTATTGCTGATCCCACTCATTAGCCATATCATACTCCTGACTCTGGGACAAAGAGGCTGAGGTCAGTATGCTAATATGCTTCAGGAAGAGATGCCCCAGTGCTGCCCCCACTTTTAGTGTGGTTTACAAGTGAGCATTCCCAGAAAACACCAGAAAAAGATCAAAGATCTTCCTTATCAGCTGGAGTGCTTGCTGAGTTGTGCTAGCATTTTACAACATTGTCTCAAAACAGATGAGAGATGAAGTGACGGGTCCTGTTATTGTGCCCAGGAATTTTCTCTCT
This sequence comes from Parus major, assembly GCF_001522545.3. Taxonomy (NCBI): domain Eukaryota; kingdom Metazoa; phylum Chordata; class Aves; order Passeriformes; family Paridae; genus Parus; species Parus major. The sequence continues at coordinate 16,990,677 of NC_031799.1, forward strand.
GTGACCAGAATTTTGACATACAATATGGACAAAGCAGTAGGGAATGAGGATACTGTGGGTACTGACCCCTTTTCTGTGGGATTCATTGCTCTCCAGAAAAAAAAGGAAAATAAATGCTCACTTTGTACATGTTATCATGAGCACCTCTTCCCACAGCAAATGTCCTAGACAACCTTATTTCATGCTTCAGCAGCACACAAGGTCTATAGGGGTTAGACTTCAGCATGAAGAGATTTCTAACTGATGGGAGGGACTCTCAATGATGGGGAACTCTCTTCCCGTAAAAAAGACTGTTCATTTCACATTAAGTTTTAATTTAGCAGAACAATTGCTTGCTTTCTTCAGAGGAGGAGAACATGTTCCATGAACAAAGACTGTCTATAACCATTAACTTTAGCCCCACTAAGCAAGAGGTCAGGTTTATTTTCCATACACTCTGCCTGCCAGACCTGTTTTTCCTTGTTTCATTCTACTGCTTTTCATCAGGTCACTGTTATTGTAATTCATCCGTGAAAAAAAGCAGCAAAAAATTATTTCCTTTAAAGCAAAACTAATTAAAATATCAACATGCAAGATGAGAATCAGAAAACATCAATATAATTTAGAAATAAGCTTTTTTCTTTGACCTAGCAGAACACATCTCATAGCTCTAACAGTGCAAGAACAAATGTTTTTCTAGACTCATCAACTGGCAACATAAAAGTATGACTGTTTTAAAGGTTGGAGAAATTCAGACTGGCGATAGCTACAACTTGCTTTCAACATAGTGTAATCACAAGCAAGGGAGAGACAAAGGGAGTAATTCAAGATTTATTTTTGCCACCAAATTTTGTTCTGAGAAATCTAGATTTTGGCATTACATCAAATGACTAGTCCATTAATCACATTTAAAATACTCTTTGCTTTTTTTTGATTAATAAGAGTATTTTGTCAGTGACAAAGATGTAAAGCCCCACGTGTAGATTCAATCAGCAAAAGAAATCCCTCAGACAGAGTGATACTCTTTCTATTTTTTGATGCACGGTTTTAAAATTCCTGAGAAAACCTGTGGAAGAAAAGATTATCTCATACTTGAGTATCTTCCAAATTCCACAAAGAACAAAGCTGCACTGATTTAAATTTTTGGGGCATTATGAGTAACAGCTCTAACACAGCTCAGAGGCAGAAGAACACCAGAGGCCATCTTGATCTGGTGCAGGCTTCTCTCTGAAACTCGCTGCAATTACTTAGAAAGAGTGTGACATCTTGGAAACTGGTGTAAGCACCGGTTGGGCTGGGCAACTGGCTGGTTAGCTGAGGCCCAAGCAGCCTACAGGAGCTGATGATCCACTGGTGGGTCAGCTGTTCTCTGGCTTCTCCATGAGTGAAAAACATCCAGCTGTGGGCACAACAAGGTGTTTCATGAGGTACCAGCTGAAGTTTCCTGGTCATCTGGCTGGGGTGCAGCTGTGCTAATGGTATCACTCTCGTCAGAGAGGAGGCTTTGGTCCCAGAGAGAGGAAGATGAGTGAAAAGCAAAGAATGCTCTTTCCCTTTGCTTTGGCACACAAGCCTCTCAGTGTGACAATCTCATTTGAAAGAAGAAATACACCACCTCCATTCCAAAGAATACTTCATCTGAGCTAAACCACAAGCAAAGTCACAAAGGAAAACTGGGACAGTGAAAGGCAATGCATCTATCATGAAACCTAGATATAGCAGTGACACTGAGGAGGTTGTTTTCTCAGCAAATAAACCATTGAGCCCTTGATCACATATTTCCCTTTGGAAAAAGACTGTCCTCAGCCATGGGTCTGTTATTCTCAAGTTCAGTTTGTTTTGCTCATTTTTGTTTGTTTCTGTAGTCCTTTCACAGTTTTTCCAAAAGGGACACTAACACACAGACACACACAAAATGGAAAAAAAAATGTTTTGCTTTCTGGAAGCCCTGTGGCTAAGAACACCTAAAATGTCAGCTGCCAGTTTATTTAGACATGACAAGGCATATGACTAGACATGGAACACAGCTGAGACCAATTCTATTCCCTTTTTGTTATTACATAAATGTCTTCTGAAAAAAATAAGATTGAGAAAATTGGTAAGGCATCAGACTAGGGAGACCTAGCCTTTCTAAACCTGGACTTTTCTTGCTATTTCCATATCCACCTTCTCACTACAACCAAAGCTTATGTTTACCTATATCCTCTTTTCCTCTACAGTTCATAATTGGTTAAAATCACCGGTTTTAATCTTTCTTCCCTGCCTGTACCGGTGTTACACAAAAGGACTGGGTGGGGACAAAAAGTAGAGGTCTGCCTAGCCCTTTGTTCAGCCAACATCCCAAACCCACTTGTGGCAAATTCTCTGTGTTCCAGCAGACACGGAAATGGGAACTTTCACTCAGATTTCATTGCTCCTTGGTTTATGTTGGCTGGCTGGAAGGATGGAGCAGGGAATTCCCTGGTACCTGAAGTCTGTGTGTACAGCAGAACATGGTTTCAAGGCAGATGCCAGGATGTAGCACATTTCACCCCTTCTCACTGAAATAATCTTAACTTATTCTTATGAGATCCAGTAAAGGAGAGACTAGTACTAGATGACAGAATAGGAACAAAGGATTTCTCTACATGAACTGTTTATTGGGTTACTGAGATTATCTTTCATCAGTAGGCAGGACATGGTGATGTATGTGACCTAGGAAGAAGTTGCTGAAGCCCCTTAGGGCAATTCAGATGGAGAATCTCACCTGCTAACACTATCAGGGTATTACTTTTCTCTTCCTACATGCTCCACCACTGTGATAGGATGAGGTTACTTGCCTGGCTGCTCTTGCCTTTGTGGAGTAAAGTCCTTCTCCTTCACAATGGACAGAACAATGGTGTTGCTTAAGTTGCTATTTGACCAAAGACCTGTGAATGGAAGAGGCAGGTTCTGCTCCTGAAGGTTTCAGAAAAGGGCAAAGGGACCTAGTGACTGGGCTCTGCTAAAATACAGGCGACAGCAGGATCAAGAGACTGTTGCAAGAATGTTCCTCCAAAGGTCTGTCATAGCAGAGTCCAAGGAGGCACAGGAATGAATCATGAGTTATGAGAGATGGTGGAGCTCAGTGGCAGACCTTTTAAATTCACTGGGAATTCAAATGTGGAACTGAATAAAGAAACACAGCTATTTCCCAGCAATATCCCTTTTTTGTTTGTGTACTATACCAGCGCTGTCACATGAAATGAGGAAAACATAATGTGTCATTTTGAAGGACATATCAAGGTGGTAAAGAGCTGCTGGCTCTCAGAGACACTTAGTGTGCTACATCTGGTCCCCCACCGAGGAGCCTGGGGCTGACGCTGCTAAAGCATGGCTGGGGTAGCACTGGAGGTAGGTGGTGTGTGACCTTTAATTCCTCAGTTAGAGGAAACTGCCTGCAAGAATGCAGGAGAAATTAGAGGAATTAACTTTGGTCTGTTAATACTAGGTCTGTCAATCTAGTTCTTTGGTTAAAGTGCATGGGAATTCCTGTAAACAACTGATGGCTTTAAAGGCTTTTAGCTAGAAGTCTGTTCGCCCTCCATCCCACTTTACCTGACCTTGAGCCCTAATTAGAAGGTCTGTGATTCATGACTAAACAGAATAATTGCATAAAACAAAGCAGAAAGGCATTCAGACATAACTAGATTTATTCTAAATATGAACATTTGTACACGTACTGATCATCATCAGGATAATAATGTTACATTCCAGATCTTTGTATATAATAGTGCAAAACAAATAGACCTAGGTGGTTTCTGAAGTGAACAAAATCCTGTTCTCACTCTGTAACTATTAATTATTAACTACTACTTACATTCCTCTTACTTTACATATTAAACCCGCTTGTCATCAGTTATTGATTTCATAGCTTTGACATTCAGTGAAGAAAAACAAACTGTGAGACATGAAAAAGAAAATCTGTGTCAGGATGAGCTCCACTCTGTGTGCTATTTAATAGATCTACAAACTACAGATCCCTTTGGCATTGTCCAGCCTCCTCATCCTTCCCCCTGGCTGGAAAACAGCAGAGGAAAAAGGGGTTGTTTTTTTCAGACAAAGATGAGCTCTCTTCCTTCTGTGGCCTCCTGAGTGTGCCTTCACTCTTTCTAAGCAACACATATATGGGCAGCACTCAAATGCAGTTGCTGAATAACATGGAATAAACCTCAGTTTTAGTTTTAGTTTGGCACTGGGATTCACCCCTTCTGTTTCCCCTCCTGCACCTGCTTGTGCCAGGAAAGGAACAGGGGACTTGTTCTCCAGTAACTCCCCTCCCTTCTTTCCCCACAGAGCAGCCTTTGCTGCTGGGTGTGCTCTCTACGGATATCTGGCTTCTTTGAGCAGAAAGTTTTGACAACACAAACGTTGCTATTCTGCCAAGTGCAACAACCTCTGAGAGTCAGGATCCTGCCTATGATTTTCTTCACCAGATATTTTGGACAACCTTAGTTACAGAGATTTTTGTATTCAGTTGTGATAAAAACCTGCAATAGCAGGAATTTCCCTCCATGTAAATGTAAGTAAATGTTCATCAACCTTTTACTTTCATGAAGTCCAAGCAACAGCATTCAGGTCCTCAGTCCTTTAGTGACAGAAGGCACGAGACCCACACCCTGACAGTGCAGAAACTTGCAGCATGGCCTCTCCCCTCTGCCCATAGGCTACTGATATTTCTAGAAATTCAGGCTTTATTTTTTTTCCAATTTCTGTAGGGAGAGTTGACCCTAAAAGAGATGGTGCCAGGGGATGTATATTAGCTGCAACACTTTGGACATGGATTCTTAGGTTTTATTTGGCTTGGTAATTAAGATTTGATAAAATAGAGCATTTATCAAATCTAAATGAGGTAGAAATATTACTACTTTGACAAGGCAGTTATCGTTTTGGGTTACTGTGTACACACCCCTGCCAGTACAACACTGAGAAATGGTGATAAACAAAGGAGTGAAGTCAATGAATTAGGCAAAAGTGAAACCTATGCCGCAGTCATGACCAACATAGTAAATCTAAAGGCCTAAGCAGTGCCTGATCAGAGAAGGGAACTCAATAATTGCAGTGCAATTCTTGTAATATGCAGAGACAAATGTTTTGTATACTTAAATGTAGACATTGCTCCTTGAGGAGCAATAGTATAGATTCATTTGTCCCCTCCTCCAGTCTCTCTTTGGGGTCAGAGGCCCAAGGAGGAGGGCAGTATTGAATAAAAGTGTGGACTGGGGATCTCTGTCTCATGTGTGTCACCATGGAATGACACAACCATAGGGCTTTCTGTAACATAGCAGGCAAGTAAGATACCATGCTTTAAGATTTTTGGAAGTGTTTTAACAGTCAAAGAAACTAAATTAATTGGGTGGAAACAGTGTTGCCTTTTCACAGGAGTAGACCCTGAGTACCTATGCAGCATCAGATGCAAATAGGTAATGAAATTATCAGGAAGAAAGGACAGTTTTCAGATTATTTTCAGGATGAATTTGAGAAACAAATTTCTCTCTTAATTGTGGACTATTTCAGATAGCCAGGTATTTCAAATTGATTCATTTGGACCTATTTGGTCCAAAATCATTGATCAAAACTAATAAAAATCATATCTGTTTCTGAATACTTACATCCACAGGGAATTATTATTTGAATTTTTTCTCAACAGCACATATCAGACTATCTGATAATATTATGTATAGAATGAGTTCAATAATCTTAATGATGCAATATTTCCTGGTCTGCTCTGCTGATCAACCCTGCTCTCAGGGTCTGCTGAATGGAAAAACAGACACGTGACTGTCTCAGTCCATTTCTTCCTGGCACCCCTCCTAACTTCTGACTTCACTGTGCACTGCAGGAGCAAGCTGCTAGCACAGAGCTCACAAGAGCAGTGCATCACAGAGGAAGGTTAATAACCTCTATTGTGTCCACCAGAGAGCTCCTGCCTCCTGAAGGTTAATTTTCTGATTTCACTGTTTGCATTCGTGCTGCTCTTAAAGACAGAGAAGCACACAGCTGACTTCCTAAATTAGGAGGAACCTAATGACAATATGCATACTTTTGGAGATATCTCTGTGTTGGTCCCAGCTCCCAGCTATCCAACTTGAAAATCTAGAACAAACCCAGTGCTGTTGAAGGGTGCAATACTTGACCTGTAAAGCTGCTAAATTTCATCAGATTTCATTGAGCATCTCAAGCTCAGTTTTGCCACTACCCTGCCCTGGTGGTCATGCTGGCATGCTGCAGGAGTTCTGCATGTTACTTCCTCTCTCAGGAGCAGAAGATGAAGGGGCAATGTCTCCTCTTGGGCATTATCTCTTTTCTTCATCAGTGACACCACTCAAGCAGTTAGGTCCAGTAGATGAAAGCTTCAGTAGATTTTTGTGATAAGACTAATTTTGTGCTGATTTCATTTTGTAAACACGTATTTGCTCATTTCTTCCTGTGTTCACATGGATTTGATTTTCATACCACAGTCAAATGGTTTTAAAATCTGTTGAATTAGGGAGAGCACATCATAACATAAATCCCTATATATATTATCTTGGTCTATGGATATTTGATTGACTCCTTAATGTATCTATCATTTAGTTGACATGCAAAAGGTGCACAGAGTTCAATTCTAAACCCTTCATACCAAGTAATCTGCTTCACTCACTGCAATAAAAATAAATGTGTCAGGGAACCGCACTGGAGGCTGTTGTACTCAAACATTTCTTTTAGCAACTGGGATGCTTTTTAGCCTCAAAATTCACACAGGCAAGTTGTTTGTTCCAACTTCAATATAAGCAGTTTTTTGATGTGCATTCTGTATTTCTGGTGCCTGATTTGAGGCAGAGTTTGGATGCAGAACTGCCAGATATTTGCTCCTGGTATTGTTCTCACACTTGCTCCCACTGTCACAAGACAACTTCAGAGCAGGCTGAAGCTAAAAGAGACAGTGCCACAACCACATTCCTCAGTTCCTGACTCTGCTCTATGCCTAGAACTCATTCAGGCAGAGTTATGCCCCTGCCAGTCTTTGACCAATTACAGATGCCAGACTCCAGATCCTCTGTACTCAACAGGGATGCTGCTTCTCTTCATTTTTCCATCAAATAGCTACTTGCCAGAAAAATCAGTGATGCAGAAATAAGAGTCAGACAACAAACATTAGGAACTGGGACTGAAATTTGGTCTTCTTTTTCAATCTTGATCCTCTCTACATTCACAAGAGCCTTTTGTAGCATCAACCTGAAGTGTAGTGACAGCTAGAGATTATCAGGAAAATGATCCTGTGAAAAGTAACAGAAGTATCATCATTGATTAAAGACTGAAGCAAATAGGATCACATTAAGACCATGAAAGAAGCCTCATTTCCAAAAATATCTGTGTTTTATTTTATAAATTCATCTTTCTTTTGTGTGTCATACAAGTCTGCTTAGGAAAACAGCTCCTGCGAGAGTACACATGAAATACCTACTGCCTTAGTCCTTTCTACACACAGTGCCAGGGATTAGGAAAAGTGAACACAAAAAGAGCATTAAACTGAAAGCAGGAAAGAAAGACCATTTCTCCTGAGGCCTGTAGAGGCAAGACCATCTCCTGAGTCAGGAGAAACTTCCATTATAGGGATTCTCCAATACAGGATAGTTATTTTCCTTTCGATCAATGCTAATTTTATTGATAAAAATGTCTGGACTGGATTATGTAAGGCTGCACAACTCAGAGGTGCATACGAGTGTGTATAGGAAGGACCAGAAGAGAAAGTGAACTTTCCCCTGCCTGCAGTGAAGTGAGTCAGAGTCCAGAGAGGTAGGGAAGAGGTGACCGCTGCCCAGCCACTGCCCAGCACTGCAACCAGAGTGGGGCTCAGACGGGGATGTGGTGGGTTGCCACTGGAGATTATCCTGCCCAAGCTAACTGTGGCAGGGCTCAGCTATACTGTGCCACGGCACTCCTGAATGTGCTATAGCTATACCACAACTATACTGTGCCACAGCACTCCTGAATGTGTTATAGCTATACCACAGCTATACTGTGCCACGGCACTCCTGAATGTGCTATAGCTATACCACAGCTATACTGTGCCACGGCACTCCTGAATGTGTGCGTGCATGCAGACACACACACACCCCCCCCCCCCCCCCCACATATTGTATACAAAAATAGATGTATTCAGTGCATGCTCTCTCTGCCCAGGTCATGTCTGAAAGCCACTACAGAGCTCTAGATTGCTAAATCCATTTTAAAAATTAGTCAGCTGAATTTGTCTTAACAATCACAGCTTATTCACTCTACTCCCTCATTTGCAGCCTGGCAGCTGTCGGGCATGTGGGATGCTCAAGACTGTGTGTCTGTGACTGTCCTGTTTGGGGAGGGAAGTCCTGAGGAAAGCCACTCCTACAACTCACTCCTCAGACACATCGCTGCCCCTACACTGAGAGGCACATCCCTGGGGAGGCAATGCTTTTACCATGTACTTTTGCCTTTGCTGCTGAACAAGCACTAACAAGAAATATTAGCCTGTCCTGCAAGGATGCACCTGTACTCTGAGTCTTGTCCTCTTCAGCACATTCAATGCAGGTGGCATTTTATCTCTTGGGGCTGGTTTGTGGTATCTGACTTAGTCTTTTTCTGATTACTATCTACCTTCCCCTTGGAAAATTAGTAAATTTTTTTTGTCCTGTTTTTAAATTTTTTTTCTTATTATTCTTGTTGTAATATCCCAAAGGCAAAAACAGCAGAGCCTTTTTCTGTGAAAATAGAGCCTGGTTTCAACATATATTGTTTCTCTTTGATTTCAGAATAATTTTCTTTCAGCCTAGTGACTTGCAGCAGACAGCCTAGGTTTGTCCAGTCACTTACAAGAGCTGAAAAACTTTGACATCCTGGGAGGAGCTGCTGTTAAATGACTGCTATTGGAGTATCTGCCTGGTGGGGGTTTGGTTTCCATCTTACTTTTATTATCTCCAAAATCTAGTCCATTGCTCTCAGCCATTTACCAGGCACTCTGCTCACTTGTGCCAGTTTACTGGCTTAACACTGGTGGCTTCGTGGCAAAAATCTATTCTGAGAGTTTCTGAAACAAAGCCTTAATGATATATGGCTGCCAAAGTTAGCTGTTTCACAGCTGTAATAGCACACTGTAGACTGTGTGGCAGCCAAGCTGTCTTTGTTACTGTATTAAGTGAGGTGCAAGTGCCTGGAATGCTACAGGCAGCAAGAGCCATCGTGGGTGGCAGCTGCCTTCAGAGTCCTTGAAAGGATATGCTGTGATAACTTGATAAGGTTTTTGCATGTGTTAAAGGGCATGACATCCACGAAAGGCTGGCTGGTGAGAGCACAATTTTGTCTGGATGTGAGGTGCTCCAAACTGCATTAGAACTGGGTAGAAAATATGAAGCATGCTGTATTTTTTCTACATGCCTTGAATTATTTAATGAAAAGTAGTTTTCCTGGTAATGTCTGATTCAGTTAATCTGTTTAGAGACTCTTTTACAGTATCCCTCAACTTTTCCAGTAAAGATATACTGAATTTTGTCAGAAATCCTGGAAGTCATGGCACTGGGATGTGGGTTGGCATTCCCAGTCTGGGGGCTGGTTTCTGTGATGCTGCTGTAAATCAGCAAGAATTCCACAAAGCTATTTTGATGTAAATACAGGGTAGATGAGTAAGGTCTTAGACTTGACTTTCTTACTCTCTGCATCCATGTGGACCTAAATACTCTGGGCAACAAGACAGTTTGACCACTGCAACTGGCCTTCTTCTCTTTCTCCCAGCTCAAAATTGGTCCTTATGTTTCTTAAATATAATAGATAAACATAGATTTTGCACTTCTGCAAACTGTAAGTGGACCCTTTTACATAAAGGAAAGACACAAAGTCTTTTCCTTGTCAGATACTCTCTCCCCTCTGCTTGTCATCATCAGAAAGCCCTATCAGCCCTTCCATGCAGTCAGGTCCCACACAGCCTTTCTTGTTAGGCTGCAGTAGTTCTTGCTACCAAGCAAGAACTTTAAAGGTTCAAGCAAGCTCTTTAAAATAAGTGCATAGGATACAGTATCTAAGTATTTATGTTAGGGTGATTCTACCTTACTCAATTCTCATTGCTCTGTGGAGCTATGCTAGCACAGGCAGGTGAGATGCAGGACCCTTATATAGTGTGAATACCAGCATTCCCTGGAGAAGGGTAAACAGCATGGTGAGCATCTTTAAATTGCCCATAGTCAGCCAGAGGTGCTGTGGCTGCTGAGATAGCTAATTTTAACATAGATTTGGTTTTCAGAAATCTTGATTACACCCTATAACTGATTGGTGTGTCAGAGTGATATGTGTATCCCATAGCAATAGAGTATTTTAAGACTACATCCTGCCCCTAATGAACAAACTAAAGTCACATGTTGTACAGTTTCTGGTCCCATTTCCTCTTGGTGAAACCTCATACCTCATGAAAATAAATTCTCAGGGCTTTTCCCCCTTATGATCCATTTGTCTAAATTGCACTGAAGTTATGAGAATTTAGCAAGAGGAAAATGAACTCTTAGTGATTGTCTTGTTTGAAAGATTGAATGGATTTAATTTATAAGTAATACAGAGACACAAGCCATGTCTTGTTGTGAGATAAACACAGATGACGCACAAGTTATTGATACTAGTGAATCTTTTCCATGGTGGGAACCTGAGATGAATGATTTGGACTACAGTGCATATAGGTTGTTGTAAGATCTGTAAACTTGACAAGGCAAAAACATATGCTGTATTGCACATTGCTGCATTTGGGCTTCATTTATTTATATTATGCTAACAGAAAATCCAAAATCCCTCTTTCTCTTCCAAGAACTTTCAAACAAGAGAGAAAACTGTAAACCCAAGCCATTTTTCTTTTTGCCTAGCAAAATTTACAAAATATTTCTTTTTGGCAGAGGTAAACTGGGAGCAGACCAATCACATCTAGACTAAATGTGATTTAGGAGGTCTGAGGTCTTTTCAAAATACCAGGAGAGCTCCTCAGTTCTTCAGTGAGACACCCAGACAAGTTACTAAGGGTAAGACAGGGTAGGAAATGAACTCAGAGAGATGCACACATGCATGTGATCAGCCCACCATGAGTGCAGAGAACCTTACTCTTTTCTCACTTAGAGTAAGAAAAGTTGCTTCACATTCAGCCTGGTCTAGTGGAAGGAAAGTGTCTCTGCCTATGGCAGATGGGCTGCAACTAGTTGATTTTAAGGTTTCTTCCAACACAAAACATTCTATGAATTACAGCAGGCTTTTGCAGTGCATGAAACAAGTGGTGTGCTTTAAACTGGCATATTTTCTTATTTCAAGTACCTTTTTCTTATACCCATAACTTGAATGCTTTTGCTAGAAATTCCTCAGTCTCATTAGTGAATAATGTTGTATATTGAGTTCCTGACCTCCAGGTTATTTCAGGATGTCACAAAGTGGGTGTAGCTGGAGATCTTGGGCACAGGCTGCAAAAGTGAATAGATATTGAACTGATCTTTGGTATAGATTAGAAGTCAAGGAACATAGGGATAAATTTCCAAAACTGATATAGAGAATTCTATGCTTCCTGGACTAGTGATTCCACATGGGTAATTAAATGGATTATAGTTGTTCAACTGCCCCTCTTGAAACTGTTTTTGTGCTTCCTGTTTTTGTTCTGGATGTTGGTAATCTGGAAAGGGATATGTTCCACCAGCATCTTCATATACAAAGAATGATGAATGTGCTGAAAATTCAGATGAGCTGGGAATAAATTAACTTTAATAGGAGGCTTTTAAATAAACTGACAAATTGCAACAATGCTGGTCTATCGAAGTACATTGGAATTTGCATCTTCATATATGAGGTATAAAATACCTCAACAACTGAAAAATTAGAGTATACTAAATTTCATCTGTCTGAATATCTTTTTGAACTTTGCAGCAGCACTGTGTTTCCTAGCTGAATACCACATATTTTCAAGACATTTCTTCTCCTACATGAAAAGAAAACCTGACCCTGTAGGCTCCACTGCATAGTTCTGTCTGTTGCACAGAGAGCACAGAGAAGGAATAGGTCAGATGTCACACTCAGGTGGGTGGTTGTCCTTTTTTTTTCTTTTTTTTTTCTTTTTTTAAATTTTATTTTTTAATTTTATTTTTTTTCCCCAGGAGCCAGGGGTATGATGGCACAGGCAGATACTGAGTTTCATTCCAGAATTCTGTATTCAGGTCCTGGCTGTTTGGTTGGCAGATTCACTGTTGCTATCCATCATCATCATCATCATCATCATTATTATTATTATTATTATTATTATTATTATTATTATTATTATTATTATTATTATTATTATTACTGCTATTACTGCTATTACTGCTATTACCACTATTACTACTATTACTGCTATTACTGCTATTACTGCTATTACCACTATTACCGCTATTACTACTATTACCACTATTACTACTATTACCACTGTTACTACTATTACTGCTATTACTACTACAACATGGGAGAAGTAAGTTTCCTCCTTAGTAAGGAAGAAATGGTCTGAGGAACAGCAGTTCAATGAAAGTTCATGTGGTTACTTACCCAATGGGTACGACAGATCCAAGATGTGGAGCAACTTAGAAATGATAGCTAGAACCAAAAAATCAATGAGGAGGTGATGAATCTTGGATGTGTATTAGGTTTGTGTGTTAAGCCAGCCTTCTGGGAGATATTTAAATCAATCCAAATTGTTTTGACAGCAGATGAAGATAGCAAGTAATCATTCATGATATAGCTACTATTCAGAAAGCAGTTGCATTCCTGTCTTGTATGTTTCCTCTGTCAGGAAAAACTTAATTCTGAATTTGTGTGGAGAGGCATGAGCTGAAAACTCAGCCTTCTGGGAATTTACTGTTTTAATGGTCTGTGAAAAAGCTGCTGGAGCCCCTTTGGTGACCCCAAGCTTGTCTCCAATGGCTTTCTCTTGGCCTTGTTCCCTGACTAAGCCAGGTGGCTGTGGGAAAGATGCTCCATTCTACATTCAGGAACAGGGAGAGAGGAGAATGATGCTATAAAAAATTTCAACTCCAGTGAGAAGTTCAAACCTACCACTTATTCTGTAGAATGCTCTAGAGTGCTGCCCTTCCTCCTAAGCCCCCTTTTCCCTTCATACAGTCAGGAAACATTTATGAATCTTAAACAGAGGTCATGCCAAAGACCCATCCACTTGATTTTGTAAGCCCTTCATGTGCAACAAACAAAGAACCAGTTACAGATTTTTCCTCCAGCTTTGTTAAAAGAGCACATGAAAGGACAGGTGGGGTCAAAGCTGTAGGAGGACAGTGGAGGTGCACAGCTGTAGGATCAGCAAAATGAGCCTGTGGGAGTGAGTGTTCAAGTGGTAACTCTTGCAAGCAGGAAGAAGCAGGGGAAAGTTTTCATAGACTGGATAAGGACTTCAGAGGGAATGCTCTCTGTTTCACACTCCCTGCTGCTGATCCTCCAAGGGAGAAGAAAGGCTTCAGGTCTAGCTGTCTTGTCCAGATTCTCCGCTGCTCAGTGGATATCTGCTAGCTTCATTTCTCCTTCATTCAACAGAAAAAGTGGTGGAGCTGTGAAGGACAAAAAACCTTTTGGCCATCGTTGACTATTAATGTATTTTGCGTTGACTTCTCATGTGATGAAAACCAGTGTTTCATGTGTGTGTCTGTATCCATACGATCATTGAGTCCAATCATTAATCCACTACTAAACCATGACCCCCAGGGCCACATCTACACACTTTTTAAATCCCCTAGGGACAGTGACCCAGCTGTTTCCCTGGGAAGCTTGGTCCACTGCTTGGCAAACCCTTTCCATGAAGAAAATTTTCCTAATATCTAACCTAAACCTCCTCTGATGCAGCTTGAGGCTCTTTCCTCTTGTCCTGTCCCTTGCTACCTGGAAGAAGAGAGACACATTGCTACAGCCTCCTTTCAGGCAGTTGTAAAGAGTGACAAGGTCACTCCTGAACTTCCTTTTCTCCAGGACATACAACCTCAGCTCCCTCAGTTGCTCCTCATATGATTTACCTCCTAGACCTTCTCCCAGATCTGTTGCCCTTTTCTGGACTTGCTCCAACACTTCAATGTCTTTCTTGTAATGAGATGCCCAAAACTGGATACTCGAGTTGTGGCCTCACCAGTACAGCCAAGTACAGTGGGACAATCCCTGTCCCGGTCCTGCTGGACACAGTGTTGTTGATCACAGCCTTGGCCACCTGGGCACATGCTGGCTCATGTTCATCTGCTGTTGACCAGCATCCCAAGGTCCTTTTCCTCTGGGCAGCCTTCCAGTTGGTCTTTAGTGCTGTGCGGGGTTGTTGTGACTCTAGTGCAGAAGACAGCACTTGGCTATGTTGAATCTCAAGACAACATTTCACTTTCTGTAACCTAGAGAGTGTCTGCCAAAATGGTGACGTATATCTTGGAATGCTGCTAAGAGAGCAGGCAAACAGAACATAGGATATCAACAGTTTTTGTGGCAGTACATGCAGAAAGGACAGTCATCCTACCAGCTAAAGGGAAGGGTTCTGCTGGTGGTCATCTCCATCTCAGAAAGAGCTCAGATGGTATCTACCTGGCAGAAAGTCAAGTCCTCTTCATTTGCCAGAATGGATGTGGCAAGCCAGAGAGAACTTCCATGAAAACATGACACCGTCCAGGGCCCAGGCTGCAGGAAGTGCCAGAGTAATGAATGTCAGTAGTAATGAATGGCAGTAGACACAACAGCTGTGTGAGGTATAACCAAGTGGATGACCTTCTCAGCCTGGTGTCAGCATTACCAGAGGAAGGAGGAAGGTTAGGGAAGTCTGAGAAGGAAACGGACTTGCAGAACCATTCTCTGACCCCCTGAGGATGGAAACAGGAACAGAAAACAAGATCAAGGGGATCCTATGTTTTCCCCCAGCAGGCTGAAGACAGTAGCTTAAAGGGAAGGAGTGAATGGAGGCAAGTCCACACTCAGAACAGCAGGCAAACCTATTCTCTGCCTACCTCACCTTCCAAGCGCCTCTGTACAAGTGCAAGGCTCTGGATATGGAATGCCAGCGAATACGTGATGATCGCTACCATAACAGTGCGCCATTGGTAATTCTGCACCGACTGGGGCTCCATGACCCCCATACATGACATGGATGGACTTGAGAGCCAGGAACTGATTGGCCAGAAATACTCACTCACCCTTTAGTAGTCCTACATGGCCAATGTGTAAGTCCAATGGGGAGTGGAGACTGACTGTGGCCTATTGGGGCCTGAATGAAGCCACACCACTATGGAGTGATGCTGTGCTGGACATGCTGGAGCTTCACAATGAAGTGGAGTCCAAGGCAGCAAAGTAGTGCCACATTAAACATTGCAAATATGTTTCTCTCCATTCCTCTGGCAGCAGAGTGCAGGCCACTTTCACCTGGAGGGGAGTGCAGTGCACCGGAACAGACTGCCCCAGCGGTGGAAGCACGGTCCCATCATCTGCCATGGACTGATCCAGGCTGCCCTGGAAAAGGGCAAAGATCTGGAACATCTGCAGTAGATCGATGGCATCACTGTATAGAAAAACAAAACAGGGGAAGTTTTTTAGAAAGTAGAGAAGATAGTCCAGAACCTCCTGAAGGCTGGTATTCTCATAAACCAAAGCAAGGTCAAGGAACCTGCCTGGGAAATTCAGTTTTTAGGAGTAAAATGGCAGGATGGACATAATCAGATTTCAATGATTCATATCCAATAAAATAGCAGTTATGTCCCCAACAACCAGCAAGAAGGAAACACAGGCTTTCCTAGGTGCCATGTGGGGTTTGCAGAAAGGATATCCTACATCACAAACCCTCAGACTGTAAACGGTCTCCATCACGTGATATTAAAGAAGAATTTCAGGTAGGATCCTGAACAGCAACAATTTTTGAACAACTTAAACAGGAGATTGTTCATGGAGTTTCCCTCTAAATTGTTCTCAACACATGATCTTTGAAGCTCTGTGTGCATTATATGTGGATTTGCTTCTATGTTAGGAGTTAAACATCATGTGTTATAATACATTATAATAAAAATGTATGAAATGGTAACTTTAAGTCAGAAGGTTAAACATCTGCCATCCTCCTGACTGGAAGAGGAAGGGGAGAATTTTCAGAGCTAGCAAGACTGAAGTGACCTGATCCAGAAGCAATGAAGTTGTTACTTTGAAGATGTGCTGTAATTAACCCAGTGTAGGCATCGTCCCTTATACAGTGCATTGCTGTACCTCACCTTCTTCTGCAGGATTCATCCTTTCTGTCTAACAGATGAAAGTTAAAATGGGTCCATGATGTAGAACTGCTAGATGAATGAAGCTGCAGAAGTTTCACTGTTCAGTTGCAAATTGACTTTTAATTTGACTTCCTAAGTGCCTGGGTGGTCTTGACTATTAACATGCCTAAAAAAATGCTTATGTCTACAGACAGAATGAATTTAGATTCTTGTTTTTCCTGTCTCATTTTAGATACATGACATCGAGCATCGTAACCCAAGCATGTGTATTTCTCGTCACCGTAGCATCATTTACATTGCAGCCAGACTCATTTCTGTGTGTATTTGCTGCCTTCCCCACAGACCTCAATTATTTATACTCCAGAGACTCAAGCTGGTTTCCAAATTGCAATTTTGTTTTTCAAACAACTGAGGAAACCAAAACAAGCTTTGAGATTCACCATTAGATATGGTATCCCCTCTATCACTTTTAAAGCAGCTGCTATCCCCAGGACATGGCACTTGATTTCTAGGGAGAACATCCAAGCAATGGTGAGTCTAGACAGATTTCTGGGACACATATCTAGAAATTCAGAAAAATATGTTTCTTGATGTTGTAACACTGATCATATTTAGGCTGATATAAATACATGCTTCCATATGCCTTTGAACAGTTATTAAGGGACTAATGCTAATACATGTTTAACTCTGCAACTGCAATTGGCCCATTTCCAGCTATCTTTTCCTTTTCTGGAAGCTTTATTTATGAGAGAATAGCAAAGCTGGCAACAATATTGAATTTCTTTATATGCTTTCAGACACATGGATATTCAGGTATAATCTGTGTGAGTCCTGGCATCAGCAATTATGTCCACATGTGTGCTTATCTTCCCCAGGAGTGTGCAGGGGCTGTAGAACAAGGTGTCAGGTGTGTTTGCATGGACACCTGCAATGGCTTCATTTTCAACTGCTTCTGGCACTTAATCTGTAGCATATGTAGTGTTAATTTTAGTTTAATTGCAATTAGGAGCAGCATGGCATCTGGTGGGTAGAAAGATGTCAAGTGAGACGTGATGAGGTTCAGATGCTTTGTTATGTCCACAAGCCAAGATAAAAAATTACATTCTCTGGTTTTCTGCTCATGAAAGAAAATATTTATTTGTAAAAGTGGTATTGAAATGGCTACCTTTGACTGTGTTTTTTGCATCTATTACACAACATATTGCAGAGAAATTGAAGCTGTTATGCTGGCATTGGCATAAAATTTTCTGGCTTCTTCAAACCAAAACATGTCTTTAGTCCCCTGAGACCCTGAGTAATCACACATTCTTGTGGAAGATCTCAGTTAAGTGATGCTTCAATAGCATTCACAGATAAAAAAACACTCTCCGAAAATTTTAAGCCAGAAAATACATATGATTATGGCTACTCATACATATCTCCTGTTGATTAAGAACTCTTTGGCTTCAAGGCTTTTTTGGGCTTAATACAGTTTCAGAAACATACACAAAAGGGCTCAAGCCCATGGTTTGTTGCTTAGAGGCATTTCATACAATCAAGCCATACTATGACTCTTCTCTTTCAAGACTAACATTTTTTTTCTCTTTTTAACATTTCAGCCTCAGTCCAATTGAGAGGTGGATTGCTTCTAATAAAGGCCAAGATTTTCAGGAAAAGCCAAAGGTTATTTTGACCAAACTTCATGACAGATACTTTAAAATGACTGAACTTTCAGTGCATGTTCTGCACTTCAGGACAAACAAGGTGGTTACTCTGAGTCCTCAAAAAAAGAAAGCACTATACAGTACTCAGCTTTTTCAATCTTGGGTGATCACTAATGTCTTGCAAATCCAAAGAAAATCCACAGAAATAATTTGGTCTGTGCAGAATAACTGAGGAGGGGGAAAAAGGAGGCAATTACACTGTTTATTTAAACTGACACCTGATGCAAATTCAAACTTTTTAATTAAGGTGCTGCAGGGACTTTATCCTGAGGATCTTATCACACCTTATTGTTTGACACAAAGCCCTGGAACCCCAGTCAAAAGTGTTGAAACCATTTAGGCTAAAAAGTGGGAAAAATAATGCCAGATTTGGAATAATTTCAACCCATGATTTGTCACTATTCTGCTCACATAGAGGAAAGCAGCTGCTCCAAGAGGAAGTGATGCCTCTTGCAGTCAGAAGATGTAGTTGATAGAAATCCTGGCAAGAACAGAAACTTACTTTTTTCTGTGTCTAGCTCATTTTTGGAGATGGTGGCGTTTTGGAGGCCAATCCCCATGCTGTGAAAAAATGTGAACCTGCTTGTAGTATGTAAAAATTCTGTGCTGTTTCTAAAGGGGAGTTGGGCACGTCTGAATTTCTGGCATCAGCTTGGGTCCTCCCAGAAGGTCTATTCTGAGCTCCCTGTGCAATGAAGTAAGAGCTGTGCACATGTCAGTGTATTAAAGGTTCTTCATGCTGTGAAACACAGTTAAGGAACTTTCTCACAGACATCCCATGCTTTTATATTTGGAGATCCAGAAATCTTGCAATGGCACAAAAATCTGGTAAGAAGCACAAATTTGATTTCAACTGACAAGTAGTAGTGGTTTAAGCCAAATTTACCTCTGTTTAAAGCATAACTTAACAGATTGCTGTTCGCTCTTGTTACCTCAGTGATGCAGCATTGAAGAGTGCCAGTTCAAATATCATGAGATGCCTAATTATGAACACTTACTGAAATTTAAAACACTTCCAAGCAGATAAAGGATGACTGCTCAGATGCTGTAGTAGAGATCACAAGTAATGGGGTAGAGGTAATTCTCTCTTACTGATAGCATAGACATTTTCTGCACCCTGAACTTAGAGTAATTCAAGAGATGCTCACACATCTCAAGACTGTCTCTTTGTATCTCAATATTGATTAAGAAGTGTCCACCCAAACATGAAAATCATTTCTTCCAAAATAATTTTTTCACTGAATAAAAGTTTGGTGGATGAACATGTTTTAGAAGGTGTTTATCCCCTATCAAAAAGCCCACAGTTTAAAATAAGAAAAAACATATGGTGTGAATTCATTCGTAAACAATAATAAATATTTCTGGATAATTCTGTTTTATTTACTTCCATCCCTTCAGTCCATCTTGAAGTGAAAAACTGGAATATTAGCTCTTGGCACTGGAGGACATCATGCAGAAATAGAAATACCTGAAGACGAAAATTCATTATGTTTTTACTTGTCTCAAAACAACTGCAAGGAGGTAAATTCTCACAATTTAGGATCCATCTTTATCTGAAGAACTCTCCTGTTTCTGTCAACAGAGATGTCACTTGGCACCATGAATTCAGGAGACAGATTCTTATCTACCAGAAAACACATTGGACCTGACAAGTGAAGATCTAATTTTATCACAGCAATGTTGATTCTTTTTTTTTTAGAGTCATCTATGGTCCTTGGGAAGTATTATTAAGGCAATTATTTGCTTAGAGAAAAAAAAACACTGCTACAAAGACAGAATTCTATTTATAAAGAAACATTTATATTTTCCAGTGAATGTCTTCCTCAGTATTACTTGGTTGTCACTAGAGAATGGGAATAAGAGGATGTACTGGTATATGTGTTAGTCAACCTGCAGAAAACCTACAGAAAAGCTCAACTACACCCTTTAATATTCCTTGAGGATCAGAATAAACCAGATAAGACTTAATTTTCTAGTAACTAAAATTTTGTTTAGTCTACCTCAATCAATAATACACTGTTTTTAATGGTCAGTGCTGTCTGCCTCTGCCTCTGGCTTCTTACACATCAAGCTCAAATGCCAAAGCCACTCTTACAAAAGAGCAAACTGAATGAATTCTTTGCATTAAGAAGCAATTAATGTTATTAATCTCTGTTTCAGTGTGCAGTTAAGTGCAATGAGGGCTGAATGATGACATTACCCATGTAAACTACAGTAATTTAAAATTTATTTACTCCTGAAACTTGACTGATTTCTTGAAAAGTTCAGATCAGTGTATTTTATCAGAGAGAGAACGTGATTTAAAATCTATTAACTGGATGCCAGATTCAATATCTCACTACTCCTTGCAGAAACACCGTTTTCCCTAATAATGTCATAAACAGGGTACATTTAGAATTAAATATGTAGCCTCCACAACACAAAATTCCAAGAAAGGCAGTTTAGTACTTTACAAGTATGTTATTAATGAAGTCAAGCTTTTAAAATTTAAATTACTGTATTAATTCACAGCAGAATCATATCCAGAAACAGTCAGTTGTTTCAGCCTAGTGATCAGGTAAGTGGATTTAAATTTTTTGCAAACATTATATTTATTATTCTTTTTATACTTTCCTCACCTGCAGTCTTCCAGAAATATTCAATTACAACATCAGAGAAAGCAAATTCATTTCCATTTGGATTGCAGACAATGTTATCAGCTAGGTCCATCTTTAAGTTCCTTACACCACTGTACAAGCAGGGTAGCTGTACCACACACCTCTTCCATTGGGGTTACACAAAAGGATATTCATGCAGGACTCTCCATCAACAGTGGGATGCCAGCCCATCTGGAAAGTTGTTTACAAGCCATGTAAAAGGGGGACAGAGAAGAGGATTGACTCACAGATTCATAAACAATGACCCAAATATCATTGTTTCAGAAGGAATGGTGCAAGAGCTAAGATCCCTTCCACGAATTTGTGCAGTCAGTATTTATGCAGCAGATAACCCCATCTGACCTTTCCAGCATTCAGAGAATAGCTTTGCTGAGATGAACCAGCACTGAACAACTTTTCCAATGTGTCAGGCAAAACAAATGGCTGGTTCACACCATCTCTGCTGTCTTTCTTGATCTTAAATAACTAACATATATACAGGAATCTATTGCAAGGAAATGCCATGCTGTTCTGGTTCAAATTCCACTACCTTCCTTTTTTAACTATATCTGAACAATATCTTGTGTTAACCCTCCTGGTGGGAAATGAGAAAAGCAATAAACTTTATAACTTTGATGCCATAGAATAATTGGTGCCCCATTTTCTCCCTTCATGATAATTTCAAATGCATGAAGAATTAATATTTCATTACCTTCTAAACCTTATGATGCCTAGATTATTACTTTTATCAGATACTGGATAATGCATATTACATTACAACACTTGGAAAAGTAATCATTATTTTTCATATTACCTCAAAGAATAAACATATTTTACTCGGGGAGAAAGATTAAATATGTATATATTTCTTAGCCTCAGCTGCATCCCTGGACACAAGTCCACCATATGCCTTCTATATTTTTATTACTACAATTTTTGTATTTTGGGAAATGTCTAAAACAAGCACTTCCATTCATCCCTTGGTATGGTTTCGAAGTGATGAAAGTGACTGACTCAGCTGACTTCCATGCACAGGGCAAATTAACAGGACCATACTACAGACACATCTGAATTAATATAAATTTTATCACTACTATTTGTTACGAAGGTAAATACAAGCATCTTGACTCCAGAGAGCAGAGAATATGGAACCAAAGGGATAATAAATTTCTTAACTTAAATTTCTTGGATTTGCATTATTTCAACTCTGCTGTCCTTTCCTGAACAAAAGAGAAATACACCTCAAAAAGGCTGTCCATGGAATAAGAAGCATTGCTCTGCAGCTAACGTAAATCAGGCAGAGGCATCTGGCTCTAGCTGCTTATCTTGGCTGATTGCATTAGCTAGTCTTAAAAGCATTTGTTCCCTTGAAGCAGGTGGCTTGGTACACTCTTCCCCCTGCAGGTGTGGGGTTTGCAGGCACCACTAGTGAAATGAAAGTTGGGAAAAAGTGGGTGACATCTGCATCTTGTGTTCAAGATGACTCTGGAAATGTAAGTTTGATGAAGCAACCGTACACCTCAGAACAGAGGGGGAATACATGTATCCTGCTGTGACATGTGCCAAGGACCACAAATGCCATGAGAGCATTTCATTGTCCATACACAAACATCATTGCATCATTGCACCTTATAATAAACATAATGAAATTGGGGTTTTTTCAGCGGGTCTCAAGAATGCAGCAGGATTATGTGTATGAAGAGACGGCAGCAGAATTGGCAGAGCCAGAGACTGACAGATTCTGGAGAGTCCATGTTTCTCATAAGCCTTCCTTTCATGCTGGCCAGTGAGCCACACTACTTCTTTCACTTGGGAGTTAGCTGTTGGTGGCAGAAGTCTGAAAAGCTTCTGTATGTGCTTACAGTTATCATCTGCATTGTTCACATCTCATTCAAACCTCTAAAATGTGTCTGGTATTGATCAGATGTCAGCATTTCCAAGGTCTTTGTCAGTCTTAACAACTTCTTATCCCCACTTTATAGCCCTTTACTTTCATTTATTAGATGGAATGATGTTTGCAGTCACCTTTTATAGACACCCTGGATACTTCCTCCCACTCCAATCTAGGTGCACCTTGAGGTTGAAGTCACAATAGGCCTAAGGCAATCTGCACCATAGTTCTCATTTTGAGGGGTCAGAGGCAGGTTCCCAGGTTCTCACCACATGTCCTTTCCTCTGTTGATATGTGGGACCTGGGTCCAGGTGGGACAGGTCAACTTAGATTACATGTACCACGGAATAGGAAATCTAAAATATCCCTTGTCCCATTATGCAGCTGATGAGGAAACTGCAAATGGGGTCAAAGTGGGGGGGCTCTTTCATTCAGTCTGACATAAAAACCATTTACCTGACATGCCCTTTTGGTGTGCTAGATCCCGGATCATAGTGCCTGCTGCCTGTCTGTCTTCTCAGACTGTGCTTCCCCTGGTTTGCTAGTGCTCTCCTTGGCTTCCCCTTCTCCTCTGACTTGCATTTCTTTTAACGAGCCTGATGCAACTTGCATTTCTCCCTGTGAGGACAAGCCACACATCTGAAGAGAAAATTGCTCCCTACAGACTTGCTTGCAAAATCAGAAAAACAGTCCTTTGCAGAAAGGATTCTTCAATACTCAGCGCACCTATGCCAAAATACCTCAGCAGGTTCTCTTGACTTCACTTCTGCACTGAACTAATTGCCCTGCTGGAATCTGTTCCTGCTGTTCTCAGGGAGGCAATGGAATAAACTGGATAATGGATGCCACAGAAGTGGCAAATGTCCTGTGTTTTATTCACCTGCTCTTCCTGACCTAGGAAGGATGTGGGTTGATCTTGAGAGGAAAGACATCAGATCAGTTCTGTTCCTTTCTTTTTTTAAAATCAGCTGCTAAGTGAAATAAAAAAATGTGCACAGGAATAGTAACAGGTCTTTGATTTCCCTCCTCACTAAAAGCCAGCAGCTACTTAATGTTTTACAGATAAAGGTAAGAAACATGATGATTGTGGCTGTTCACATGCATTGATTTGTTTTGTTGTATTGTTCTCAACCAAATTTCTCAGTGCTTCGAGACTAGAAAAAATCACAAAGAATATCATAATTATGAAATTGCTAGGAAGAAAAAAAATATTTAAGTAAACAAATAGAGAGTTACAGTTTTACCATAAAGTGGCTTTGCTGACAAGAGAAATAGATCAAGATGGTCTTGACAAGCAGGATGTTAACTGCACAAACTTTTTCTGTGTTCATATATATCTCTTAATAGTAGAGTGGGATCATTTTTCCCACATTTCATGGAGAATCTGATTTACAGGTTGAAAAGAAGATGAGTTCTTTTAAACTGCACAACATTTAAACAAAATCTTTTGGTATTCTACATCAGGTTTTCTGTTTACATAGAACTATCTCCAACTCTTCTTTATCTTCTATAGGTTTTTTATTTCACCGGATTTACTTCATTACTTCTTTCTTCAAAACAGATCTTTTCTCCCCTACACCCTAGATTATAAAGAGAAATAATTAAAGATGGAGAGAGGGAAATGAAAGGTTTTGATGTCACATATTCAGTTTTTCTAGCTTATAATTTTATTGATACCCCTTAGAATGTAGCTAGAGTCTCTTGAACAGTGATTTGTCAGGCTTTGTTTGACAAGTGGCAAAAAGCCCTGTTTCTACCGATGTCCAAATAAAACCTCTTCCAGAATCAAATGGTTAGTGCTCTGAATTGTCATATAGAAAATGCACAGCCTCTAAATAATTTCAGAATGTATGTAGATTCAATGGGAAACAGGACAAGAAGGAAATCAAAAGGGATCTCATCCCTGTTTGCTTTTTCCTTTTGACCCATTTCGTGCTCCATCTGATCATATAAGTCAGTACAGCAGTGCATCCTCTCTGCTCCCATGCCAGCCTACACATGGGAGTAGGCACTCAAGAAATAGATGCCTAGGCAGTTTGGACCCAAGGTGAATCCCACACAGCAGACTCAGGTCTACTTTTATCTTTGAACCAGTAAGACTGAAGTTTTTGTCAGTCACATAACTATTTTCCCCACACTCTGAGTTGCTGGAACTAGTGTGGCCTGGAGAACAAATACAAAAAGGAAGATTTGCTGCAATGTTCACAAACTAAAGAAAAGCTGGTATTAGTGTAAATTCTGAACAGTACATTTGCAGGAGGTTAGGCAATTGCTGACTTCCTTGGAAATATGTCTGTAGTTCCTGTTTCACAAATGTCCCACAGAAAAAGAAATGCACTCATATTGGCCAAAGAGCCGGGGGGAAAGTGTGGGTCCTGCTTGGTTTATGTTGAGCATGGAAAGCTGTTTACAAGGATATAAACTGAAGATGTTTCCAGTAATGCTGCCCTCTCAGCTAGCAATTGCAGAGCCCCAGACCTCACTGGAGCTCTCTTGCAGGATCCTGCTTAATGCGCTGGCCTAGCCACTTTCTAAGCTCTGTTTGTAAATTCTCTGTTACAATATCAGGGGTGCACAGCAGACACTACATTTTGAGAGGAATACTGTTTTATAAGCAAGACCATATCATTGCTTCTGGTCAGTTTCTGGGCTCATGTTTTAGAGCACTAGCTGAAGGATGTCAGAATAGAGCAACACTGCCTATCATTTCATATTATGCCAAAAACAAACCCATTGATATGAAAAAGGTCTGTGTACTCTGTGAACTATTTTTTAGAGATGTACCATACACAGGCCTTCAAAAGGTCAATAGAGGGGAGCAGGGGAGGCTGTTTACTTTGACCCTGTCTGAATGATATTTTTTCTTAGGAAACCTTTTATCCAACAACTTTTTCTGTGACCATAAAGGATATTGTGAGTATTGTATGTTTGTATTAAGGCAATGAATAGAGTTGCCCCAGTATGTTTATAAAGTGCTCATCACTCATCCTCTCTTCTCTAAAATGCTTCTGTGTGATTGAAGACAAGATACAGAAATGTTTGATCCACTGCTAGTGAAGGGTTGACTGAATAAGAAAAAAAAGTCAAGCATACACAAATATAAAGTGCTCAGGGAGATGGCTTTATTCATATTATATTAAATCCATATTTTGCTATAATTCTGGAGACTGTGACTTATCAACAAATGTGGAATATTTTCTTTTCTTGGTAAAAATAACACTGGAAAATTAAATTACATTCTTCTTCCTACTTCCTTGAAAGAAATGTCAATTTTTCTATAACACATTTCAGTCATGCATAACATATCTACCCAGTTATTCCTATCAATAACCTTTCACATATTTGGGATGGACCATCATGTCCTTCAAAGTTTCCTTCTAAATGATGATCTCATAAGCAGAAAATCTCATGTGTTCTGGTGTATTCTGATATCAACACATAGGATAAGGAGCTATTACCTGAAACCAACAGACAAGTACAACTTTTCTATATTTACTTATCAAACTCTTTGCTCACCTAACATGTTTCTATGGTCTTAGACTGTGAGCTTTGTGAGACTTGGGCTGTTTCATGCTACTCACTTGGCTCATTGCATTATGGCTGAGTCCTGTTAGGGTTCTGAAACAAAGAGAAATAGAGATGGAGACAAAAGAAGTTGTTGCCTCTGCTGGCTGAACTTTGATGTCAGATAAGGACAATTTCAGGAGAAAGAATAAAGTGCTGGTATGTTTCTGCACAGGTCCAACAACCTGACAGACTATACAACCATGAGTCCTCTACCAGGAGGACTTTCTTCACCTGTTGCTGCTGGGGCTATAATATCCCAGCACTAAAGAAGGTATGTTTTTTGGAAATACAGACTGAAAATGCTTGAAGAATAACATATTTTGGGGCATAGTGGTTTTATCTGGAATTTTGAATGCACATGCCTTGTCTAAAGCCTTTGACCTCTTTATTTGATCCTAATCTGATGCCGTTGTATCCTTTCCTGGCAGGGAAACTGTTTACCGCCTCAAAGGACAAGATAGATTGTTGCTGTATGAAGTCAAGAGGATAACTCGGTATTTCCCTTCATTCACAGTTTTAGAACTTTCCCTTTGTGGTTTCTATATGCTTTAGTCTCCATGTACAGTTATTCCTGTTAAAGTTCAGTTTTTACTTTATAGGGTTTTCTAATATGGATGGTAAAATATAGATTCTACAACAAAATTTAAGTCCATAATGGAATGGTTAGGTTTTATACATCTAAAAAAACCAAAGCCTGAATCTGTAATGATTCATCCACTGTAGTACACACTTCCAAAACAGAGATGGAAAGAGGGAGTAATTAGGTGATGACTAATGGAGACTAATGATTTTGCTTCTACAAAATGAGAAGACATTTTTAATATCATCTTATTTTCAGATTGACTTTACACATTTACACCTTGTCAGCTGAAGTTTTCCATGGAATGAAGTACACATTGAAAATCAGTTGAGAGGTCTACTTGAGGTACAGAGGTGCTTATTTCTAAGGGAATTTTAGGTGAGCAGAGAAATAACCATTAATAAATCAAATTCCATAGAATGTTTCCAAACACTAAGGTTAAAATAACAAAAAAGTCTATTTATGAACTTGAAGATAACCAGGAACAACAGTGTAGAGAGGAGTTAACCACTTTTATTGACCTCCAAAGAAGCTTTAAAATGAGATCCTAACAATCATTATTTAAATGTCAGTGCTATTTACTAATTTGATTAAACCTTATATGAGAAGTGATTCTGTAAATGTGTACACATTCTTCTATGGCTGACATTTCACAAGAGAGCCTGGAACAGGCAATGGTTTGGGGGAATGCAATTTCTTTCCTGTTGTTTAAAGTAAAATTTGCAGGGCTAGAGACTTTGAGGGGAGAACAAGCCCCAGTGTTTTCAGCGGAGCTTGGGGATGGCATTTGAACTGCTATACATCCTGCTTCTAAAGACATGTTACTGTCGCGCTTCAAACAGGTGAAGGGAGCTCATGAAGCACACAAACCTTGGGATTTGCACTGCTGTTTCCTCTTCTTTTTCATATGAACAAGATTTACTTCTCAGCGTGGTCAGATCAGTGAAACCTCAACATCACTGCAGCACCTGCCTAAGAAGTAAGGCAGTTCTAAGGAGATACTACCCATAGGACACACAAAACAGAAGTTATTTTAAGTCAGGCACATTGGCAGAAGCACTTTCTGAATGTTTACTGCAGAAGGTGCAGCCATGGAAAGAATTAGGGAATTAGGGAAATTAGGGAAAGTTCAGGAAAATTTCATCAAACGTACCTTCTGAAGACAAGAAATGAAACAACAAAAAGGACAAAAAGGACTGTGAGGTAATGAGTACTGTAAAAATACACAGAAAATACAGGCTCAGTGACGGAGCAAACTGGTCACCTCACTCATGTGCCATGTTTCTACTATTTTTGCTTCACATACAAGCTAAGATAAAGAAAATCACTTTGCACCTAGAACGGAATACACTGTCTTAAGGCCAGTTTGAGCCTTTAATCCATGAGATCTTGGCTTTCTCCCAAAGCAGAATGAAACATTAACTAAAGAAACTTTGAAATTGTTGATGAAATTGAGTCATTTTCTAGCCAACCTTGCCGCCCTTAATCCCTGTGACAAGAGCAGGCAAAATGCTTATGAATGCTACAAGAGATTGTGTCTAGGTGATCAGAGAGCCAGGAATGCTTAATGAATAGCTTGTCTGACCCAAGTGTAAAACAAGGGAGGGTTTTAATGAAAAGTTACCTGCACGTGCTCCTCTCCTCTTGCCTTTGATGTCTGCATGATATGTTGCTTCATTTGAGGTACCCGCCAAGACGGGCTGTTTTTGAAGGCTTCAGCAGAAGAGGTATCCCACAGTGAAACACACAACAGATAAGGTAGCCTGGTGTTTCTGGGACTCTACCACACTGACGACTTTTGTGTGGAATGGACAGTTGGGAGAAACTCTGCAAACAGACCCAGGAGATACATAGAGCCACTGAGCATGCGAGGATGATGTTAGGAAGCCTAAGCCTAAGTGGGCTTGAAATTGGTGAAAGAGGTCAGGGGTAACATGAAAGATTTCTGCAGGTATTTCAGCAGTAAAAGATCTGGAGAAGCATGGGCCCACTGCTGAACATGGCAAGGAATCCGGAGAGAATAAACACAGAACAATCCAAGGTGGTAATGGTCTTTTCCACTTGGTCTTTGTTGAAAAAACCTTCCGTCAGCAATTCATGAAAACAGTGGGAGATCCCAGAGCAAGGAAGATGTACCCATGCTGAAGGGTCAGGTTAGAGAACACTTCCAGACACTGGAAGTATACAAGTCATGAAATCTCAAGGGATGCTTTCAAAACTGCTGAGGTAGCTGCTCAGTGTAACTGCAAGGACTTTCTTGCTTATGTTGGAAATATCATGACAATTGGAGTCATTCCTGTGGGGTGAGAGAAAGCAAACCTCAGTTCTCAGGAAAGACAGGAAAGAAAATCTGGGGAAATACAGGACAGTTAGACTTACTTTGATCACTATGAAAGTGATAGAGCAGATAATCCTGGAAACAATTTCCAGTTGCATGAAAGACCATATACTGATTGTGTGTAGTCAGCATGGATTTACAACATGGAACTTGTCTAAGTAGCCTGACAGCCCTCTAAAATGAGGCTGGTTTGGTGTATGAAGGGAGAACAGTGGATGGGTGCTGTTTACCTTGACTTTAGTAAGGCCTTTGACACTTTCTTGTGCGACAGCCTCATAGAGAAGCTGAGAAAACACAGGCTGAGTAACTTAATTGTGAAATGGACAAAAAGTTGCCTGAATTTCGGGCTTCAAATGGTTGCCCTCAGCAATATAAAATGTAACTAAGGGCCAGTCTTCAGTAGGGGTCCTCTGCTGAGGTTGATCACACCACAAATATCAAAGTAAAACCATGGGAGTCTGGTCTATAGGCCAACATTTAAGTTAGGCTGAGCAGTACCATGCCAGCGTTTCCCCCTGAGAAAGGGGCATGTAAATAGTTCTGTTCATAGAAGGTTGTAGTTCTAGAAGGTTCCCCAGTTCTTCCCCCGATCGGTTGTGCTTTGGTACCAACTTTTGCACATTCCAAATCCCTGCTTCCTATTGGACCTTCACCCTCAGGTTCTATCCTTTAGCATACTCTATAAATATATCCTCCCTACCCCATTTTAGGGTGTTTGGACATGTCCCATATTGTGATTTGGCTTTTACTGTTTGTTATTTTTCTCATTAAACCCTTTTGCTTTTCAGACTACTCCATTAACCTGTCCTTTTATTTAATGCAAGCCTTTGGCCGACGTGGTCCTGACGTGGCAGCAGGTCAGCCACAGTCCTCAGCAGTTAGTACTTGACTAATACTGTTTAACATTTTCATAAGTGGCATGGGATATGGGGTGTGTGCACCCTCCACAAGTTGGCACATGGGAGGAGAGGTTGATACACACCACATGGTAGGGCTGACATTCAGTGTATCTCCACAGACTGGAGAAACTGACAGTGGGAAACCTCATGAAATACAGCAAGGGATATGCAAAGTCCCATACCTGGTGAGGAAAACCCCTGTGCACCAAAACAGACTGGAGGACAACCACCTGGAAAGTAACTGGCAGAAAAAGACCTGGGTATCCTGGTGAATAGGAGATGAATATGATCCAGCAATGAAACTTTGTGGCAAAGACAGCCAACACCATGCCTGACTGCAGTAGAAAGAGCCTTGCCAACACTACTGGCCACTGGTGAGATACATCTGGAGCACTGTGTCCAGTCCAGTGTAAGAGACATGTGGACATACTGGAATGTGTCCAGTAAAGGCTGTGAAGATGACTGCAGTAGGAATATTTGATACAAAAGAAGAGGCTGAGACAACAGGGATTTGTCAGCTGGGAGAAGAGAAGCCTCAGGGAAATTTATCGAGATGCATAAATACCTGAAAAGATGTAGTAAAGAGCAGAGAGAAAGGTTCTTATCATTTATCACAGGTTTCAGTGACAGGATTAGAGGCAATGGACACAAATGGAAGTACAGGATATTCCAATCAAATAAAAGAAAAAAAGCTTTTTACTCTAAGGCTAATCAAGCACTGGAAGAAGTTGCCCAAAGAGGCTGTGGACTCCTTATGCCTGAAGGTGTTAAAACCTGGCTGGACACAGTCCTGAATTCACTCTACTTTAAACAGGAGGGTTATACTAGATGACCTCCAAAGGCACCTTCAGCCATTCTGTGACTTCACACAATCAGCTGAAAGATGAATAACCCTTGAGTGATTCCTCTTCCCATTAAAACTGCTTCACACCTTTGCATCTTCCACTGTTTTAAGAAAGATATGAAAATATTATTTCTTGAACCAGATGCAAGTGATCTTGATCCTGGGGAAGTGGGGAGTAGTATGTGTAGGAAGGCATCAGGAGCTTTCAGTTCTGTTCATTTAGCCTTTTTGCTGTCTACTTAGTCCACTTTAAATTCAGTGGCCTTGACTCTTTCAAAGAACAGATCTTTTTTCTAAAATAGAATGGGATTTTAAATATTTCAGATCCTATAATCTGGTGATATATATAATGGAAGTACTTTGATTCTCTTATTAAGGTGGCTGCAAATAAGAGAACTATGTAGATTATTTAATTTTTTAAAGAAGTGTTAATTTGGTGCTTTGGAGCAGAGGAGCACTCTCAAAGCAGATAATTAGGACTTCTCACTATGACCCCTTGCTTAGAGATGTGAACCAGTTTCAGCTTTAGAAGAAAAGGATTATGAAAACTATCATTTCAGAGGTAGAATGAAGTCTAGATGTATTGCCTATGATCACTCTAGTTTCTAAAAGTCCTTCTTTTTGGAAAATAAGCCTTGCTGCACACAACGAAGTCATACTTGATGAATACCAATACAAGAAAATACAGAGGACTTTTCATTTCATTAACTAGTTTCCCAGCTGCCTAGTCTTCACCAGATTATTTCTATTAAGGCTGATGATGCATGTCAGAATAACTCCTGAACTTTAAAAAATTGAGAAGACACACCTGGCAACCAAACTCTGTAAATTTAAAAAGGGTTCAAATGGTGAGCTGTTATTTTAAAGTCTGGCTACTCCTACTCCAGAAATGCAGATCTAGTGCCAAAAGATAATGATTAAAATGTTAGATGTCAAAAAAATACATGATTTAACAATCACACTTAGAGGAAATAATGGACACACATATTCCTTTAACCTCACCCAGATTCAGAATCCCACTTTGGGACCTACTTTGACAAATGCAATCAACACATATTTAATGTAGCAATGTCTTTCTCTATTTATTAATTCAACCTAGCTATATTCAAATTGCAAAATTTTTCCCTGAATAAATGCAGAAATTTCTAGTATTTCATGAGGCTGGAGTTGATTTGCTTCCCCTCAGGCTGGCTGCAGTTTTATACTTTATTATACTATGCTATGTTATTTTAGAGACACGGCAGAATAGGTCAAGTTGAAATAATTATTGACAAAAAAGACAGGAATTTAAATTTTGATACTGTTCATCTTCCATGCAGTGACATTTCAGAGGTAAAGATCTGTGAGAGAATATCTTTAGGATGGTCTAATAATTAGCAAAAGCATATCCTTAAATAAACCCTTTTTCTTATTAAAAGTGTTCCCTCATAATGCAGCCTTTGGGAAAAAACAGAGTATCTCTACAATTCTCATTTAACAGCTCACCAAGACATGAAAAGAAAGGTTTCAAGGGTGAAAAATATTTGCAAAATATTGTGTTTAAAGTGGGAGAAGAAATCAGGTGGATCACACTCACTAGGATATTTTCAGGAAAGAAAAGGTGTAATCCAAATACAGATGTTCTCTTCTTTGTTAGGATGACTTGCAATTATAGAACCAGCTTGGAGACAGCATCTTTCTCTGAGGGATGTTTTTGGGGGGTCAGGATGCTCTCCTCTTGCAGGTGAAATGGGCACCTCATGAGGCCACCAAGCACAGAAAAGGACTTGTGTGGGCAATCTCTTAGAAACTGAAATGGTCATCCTGGCTACATGAATGTCCCATCTCTCAGAGAGCTGGGTGAGGAACTGGTACAAACTGACAGGGGGAAGAATGCAGAACAACTGAAGATAGTCAGAGCTTTGCTTTTGAAGACAGAAAGAAAGGAGGGGGGAAAGGTTGCCATTGTGTCAGATGTCCAGCTTGTATTCCTACCAGGCTTCATGCTGTATGCTTAAACTCTTAAAGAAAAACATAAAATAGAGTAAGCCATCACCTTTTTTTCTTGATGCTGCTCAATCAACTTGTGATATACTTAGTTTCCTTCTCCCAAGTATGTCCCTAAGTCATACAGATTCCAGATTCAGTTCATCTCATTCTTGCTTTCAAGTGTTCCTGTAACAGCAGATCAGCACACCTGACTCTGAAGCAGAATCTGCTTGAAAAGGTGTTTTCCCATCATGCTTCTGAGGTTACCACTAGCACTCCAGCATAATTATAGCATCATGGAGGTGACTTTGTTTTCTGCTCTGCATTTTCCTCTTCTACTGCAGAGCAGGTGGATATGGCCACCTCTGTAGCTTTGGGATTTTGTGCTTCTTCAATTGATGTCTGCTCAGCATGGCAGGGTCAACCAGACCTTGCACAGCAGCAGCTGATGTAATCTTCCAAAATGAAGGGTTTGAAATAGCTGTATATGCGGAAAAAGTACACTTCAAAAGGCCCCCATACAAGCCAGAAGGCTGGATTGGTTTTATGATGGGAGCAACACCAGCTTCCCAAGAAGGACCTATCCCTTAAGACACTGGCTGCTCAGGCACATAAAATTCTGGGTACTCTGTAATCAGGGGTTCCCAGCTTTCTTGACATTGCACACTGCAGATGCAGCCTGTCATCATCCCTCATCCCTCAGTGGGGAGCTGCCTGTCACAGCCCAGGCCTTCCAGCCCTGGCAGCATTCTCCACCACTGAAGTCAATGAAATTGCAGGCTTTCATCACCTCTGAATGAGGGGGGACTGTCAGGTACACAAGTTGGTTGAGAATGTGGCACATTTCACGCACATCCCTTGCATGGCTAAGCACTGCCTATCCACTGAGAAGTGAATTGGCAGCATCTGTCAACCATTGCACTGCAAACAAAAAGACAGATGCAGTTTGCAAATGGTACAGAAGGGTTTTACAAATGCCTGCATTTTAAACATCTAACCTGCTTTTATCAGAATCTGTAAATAGGAATAGAACCTGCTAAATAGGATATGGTGTGTAAGCATACCCTGGACCCTAGAGCAGGAAGATTTCAACCTCAATTTTTTTAAAAGTCACCTCTTTCTGAACAATATCAATAATTTCAAATAAACAAATAAAAACTTCCAAACTACATGTATTTATTTACAAAGGGAGAAAAAAAAGTTTGCTTCAAAATCTTTTTTGCAACTACTGAAAATTCCAGACTAAATTGTTTGGCTAGAGGTTAGGCCATTAATACACTCAAAAAACTGCAATTATCACTCATCTACCACCACCTACCAGTTGGGAGCCAGTTGGAAAGGGTTTAACATGAATATAAATGAGGAGGGAGGGATGTGTGAGAATGAGATTGTGTGGCATATTTGGGGGAATTTTTTTTTACTTCTTTCCGGACATATTTCAGTTTACATAAATATTTGAGGGCTGGATCAGACAGGATTTGCAGCATAATAGTATTAGGAATGCCTTTGTAAAAACTGTGATATGTTTTAAATTAGTCTCTGAGGAAGGGGAGGGCAAATGAGGCTTTCTCAATACATACATTCAGTCACCATCTAATTATTACAGACCAGAATGATGGGTTTCCCCACCATTTTATCCTCTTTTTCTTGGTCTCCCCTCCCTCTCTGTGATTTGATTGGAAAGTGGATTATGATTAGATGAGTGACACTACCTGACATTGCTTGCAGAAAGGAAGATGCTTGCCGAAGGACAGGGCTAGGCTGTGCACATGGGATGTTATGTTATGTTACAAACAGCCTCTTGCTGACCTCCTGATTTGGCCTCGGAGGGTTAAAGCTGCCTTTTGGTGCCTGAGTGTGCTTGCCTCACCTGGTAAATGTCCCTAGAAAGGCAGGAGAACCCACCCTCAGCTCAGGCTTCTTCCTGGAGGAGCAGACGGGAGGCTCTCCCAGGCAGTGCCTGGTGGACACAGTGGTCTGGGAGCCTGCCCAGCAATGAGAAAGCTTTTCTGCACTTTCAAGTACCTAAATTTCCAAGTGGGCAAGGTATTTGAGGAAAAGCACTTGAGGGTAGCAGGAAGTAGAGCAAGTTACTTGGAGCAGAAAGCTGTAAGGGTGAGACCTGCAGAGTCTTGAAAAAACAAAATATCCATTTTTATCTTACTTTCTCTATGTAGCTCTGGACCAGCTCTTCAGAAATCAGTAGATATATTCTGGATTTAGACGGGATTGAGAAATATAACAATCTGACCATGGTTCTTTAAAAAACTTTTTCTGAGAGTTGCTCAGATTTCCTCCAGCTCAATAGCGCCAGGGTAAAACAGTTTTTCAGATACCTTCTGTTGAATATGAAACACTTTTATTTAAAGTGTTTTTAAAATAAGGGCATTTTCGCTAAATGAAAGAGAGGTGAAGTGAAAGAGGCTGGTGCTGAGCAAAGCAGGAAAGGGCTTCACAGTGAGATTTGATTGTTTACATTCAATGAAAGGAAAAGTCTTATTTAGAGTGCTCAGATTTAATCTCAGTGCAGATTAAAATGGTTCTATTGTGTTCTGCTGGGCTGTTTGGAAAGGTGAACTGAGGCTTTCGTAGGACCGTACCATTGCAGTATATACATGAGATTTACATGCAGTCACGTCAGACAGTCACACAAAAGTGCCAAGCCGAGGCTTCCTGGCTTAAGCTCTGCTAACATGGTCTTTCACATTTTGAGTTTCTACCCAGTATTGTAAATAACCTCTAAAATCCTGGTGGGTCTGTCTGGTCATTTCCCGAGCTTCCTGTTTCTCCTGCCTGCCTGCACAAGTTGGTTATACAGCTCTGTGGCTGTAGTTACGCTTTGGGGGGAATCTGCAGCAGGTTATTGCGAGCACACTCGATCCTCCTCCTCTACAGAGCAATTAGGCAGCGCTCCCAGCCTCCAGCAGAAATAGACTTCACAGGGAGAGCGGAGGTGCCTCGCCCTAAAGTTCAACCATAAACACATGCTGAGCTAGTGCAACAGAGTTAACTCAAAAACAGAAGGACTCAGGGTTTAACTCCTAATGAAACTGAAATAAGCTGGTTACTGCTCTTCCACTGCAATTTTGTGCATACATATATGACAAAAGGGGAGGCCTTAAAGCAGGAGAGGGAGAGAGATGTATCATTTAGCAACCCAGTAAACCCAGCAGACTCTTGGGGGAGAGGCAACTTGTTAACAAACCATGCTAGATATCAAATCTCTGTTTACAGTGAATTGTCTACACTGTGAAGTTTGTTAGGGAAAGGACACCTTAACCCAGGGCAGGCAATTAATGATTCTTTGCACTGTTGGAAACAATGTCTGCTTTCTTACACTCAAAGCGACAAGCTAGGAGTTCTGCCCCTGGTTCAGATGGCCCTTCTCTGCGTCTCAGAGGTCTCTTTTAACTTAAACAAAGAGTTTATCTCATCACATCATGAGGATATCAGCATCCAGAACCTTGTGAGGATTGAAATATTAAAAATATGGTTTGAAAACAAAAGCAAAATAAAGTGGTGTGGATCATCTGTGTGCAAATTGATAGATTAAAGGCAGTCAGATACTGTGGCAGAAGGGACAACCCCTCAGACAGACAGACAAAACATTAAGAAGTGATCTTTCACACTTGTGAGCAGCCAGCCCTCTGATGACCAGAAACTGTTTAACATACTGTGAGAAGATGATAGTATACATTCAAGGCTTGGATTTTCTCAGACAAAGCATGTGAGCTCTCTGTGGCTGCATCTGCCTTGGCTGTCTCTGATGAACCCTCTACGATGTCGACAGCCAAAACTCAGTTTATTTCACACCAGTGAGTGCAGATCACAGCAGAACTCTTCTTTGAACATATTTTGGATCTTAAGACTTTTTAATGCCTAGAATTCCTTATGTAGGTATGTATGTACTTGTTTGTTTATTTTTATCATGGAGCACAGCACCATGAATTCTTTCAGCACCATTATGGTTTTGTCTAGAGCACACAGCAACAAACCAGCTGCTTCAGAGAGGACTAGGCCTGTCCTTGTAGACTAGGACACAACACTCCTTAGTGACCAACAAATCTTTTCTCAGTGGTGAAAAAGAAAAGAGAAAGAAAACTGTTGTCTTTTCCCTGGCATTTCAGGTATATTTTTCCCCCTTAAAAAAACCTTTAAAAGAAGGAACAAGGCCAGGAAACAGTGCAATTCTAAATTATCATATTTTATGCTGGTGGAAATGCAGTCAGCAGTTGATAGAAAAGCGAGTGACAGAGTTATAAGGAATGCCAAGCCCAAAGTGAACCTGAGTGGTAAAAATCTGCAAAAAAATCTGAAAACCACACCAACAGTCTGAAACATTATTAGCTGTATGGTGAAAGTCTACACCTGCAACCACAGGGAAGTCTAATTTAAACATCTGAAACTTGCAGTTCTAGTCAGTATTCATCTAGTGCTCTGTGAGCATTTGTTGTTTATTTAGTTTAAGCTCAGCTGTGACTTCCAGGATGGTGCATGGGTCAGGTCTGCACATCACCCCTGGTTTCCCTTGCCTCTGCATCCCATCAGAAGAGGTCACATCAAGCAAGACCTCACAAAGACAACTAAAGCACCAAGTTGCTGGGGCCTGATTGCATCCAGCAGAGGGGCAGATGCAGGGCCAAGGGGATTTCTCCTGACTGCCTGCCAGTGTCTTGGGTGAACAATAAAATCATTGAAGTGGGGAGGGAGGAGCCTCACAGCTGCTGGGCTGACTCAGTCCATAATGAGCATTCCCTGCCCTTTTTATAAGCTTGTCTGATCTTCAGCCCAGCATCAAGAAGTTCCTCACACATTCTGCCTCAGCTATGCATTTTTGCCCTGTTTTGGTTCTCTTTCCACATGTGCTGTGAATATATAAACACATTTCTCAAGCATTTTCACATCAAGTGAAATCTGAGAGAAAATATATATTAAAACTTAATTTCACTTAAAAAAGTGAAAAGACTTTAAGACAGACTCCATTTGAAACCTACCACAAGTTGATTAGGTGGGAGGATCCTATAGATGAGATTGGCATCTGATGCTCCAAGTGGCCCAAGATACAAGCAGTGAAAGTTTGACCTCGGCCAAGAAAGCTAGAAGGAAGGCAGAATTTCTTTTAGTTAGTCCTAGATGGAAAATTTTTTATTTCCTTTTCCCAACCAGGACTGATTCTCACAATATCTCTGTGGCATCTATGAATCCTTGTTTGTCCCTGACATTTCCAGCTGTGTCAATGTGGGAAGTTCCTGGGGAAATTCCCTCCTTGTGCTTGTGCTTTGAACAGTCCTAGGTTGTAGAAAACAGCCATGCAAAAATAAAAGCATGATAAATTTTCTCTTTCATGCATTTTCTTTTTCAGATTTAGTTTTTTTTTATATATACTTCCTCCCATATTTTTGTTTGTTTGTTTTACTTTTCTTATATTTTTGTTATAAATGGCAAAATATATTTACTCACATGTTTTGGTATATTTGCTGCTGCTAGCCACATTCCTCCCTTCCCATTGAGAGATAACACCCACTTCCATGCTCTTCCTGTATCTGGAAAGCCCCACAGATGTTCGCTTTGCAAAACCATACTCTGTTCCAGCAGCAGAATGCTGCTACTTTGACAGTCATTTATTAAAATAACCTGGGAAAGCCAACACACATTGAGAGCACTGCAGAAGCAGGGAAATAAACCTCTGCAGAGATGTAAATGCTTTCATTATGATGAAATAGACTGTGAGGCTAATTTATCTGAACACTGTTGTGCTTTTGAGTACTCAAAGAACAACACTTTTCAGTTCACTTTCATGTGACTTAAAAAAAAGTAAGTAAAGGCAAATGAAAATACTCCAGTTTGCTCAAAGTTGCACTTAAAATATCAGAAAACCCAGCCAGAGCCCTGGTTTCTCAGTATTCAAAGTCAAGATAAAGGTGTCAAACTGCAAGTATAGAAATCTAAGAGTGGGCAAGAGAAACTATACAGCAATTACTGGGCCTGTGTAGTCATGATGAGTAACTATTTGACGCAGGTGTGAACCAGAAGCCCCTGTCAGACCTCTCACCCTTTCTTTCCCCCTCCATCCCCTTCTTTCCCAGGGCTGTGTTGGGTCAAGGCTGGAGTGGATCTTCCTTCCTGAACTGGGTTTGGTGTGACCAAGAAAGCAGTGATCTCTGAGGAGCAGGACAAGCCACCATCTTCTCTCTTCTTGGGTTAAACCCTCACAAGGATTTCTCTGAGATTTTGGTACCATCTAAATTGAACTTCAGCCTTGAAATTATTCTGGGTTCAGAGTCCCATGGCAGATGTAAGATCCTAACAGACAGCAGTCAACTGGAAACGAAAAATGGCTCAAAATGCTTGATTAAAATATGTATCACGGAAATGCTGCAAATATGAACCTTGCCATTGGATTACTTAATCAGACAGCCCAGAGAGGGTCATTTTGCTTTGGAGATAAACACAAGGTGGCATGGCATCTGATGAGTTCAGACATATCTGCACATAATAAAAAGTGGTCAGACACCAAAGCTGTCTTATCTGTTTTCTTAAAAATTCTTCATTTCTGTACTCTATTCAATTTCTTACCTAGTTTGTAAAATGGTGATAATCTTTATCTCAGCATTATGATTATAATGTTAAATGTGAAGCTGAAACACTTTTAATTGTTAGGCAAGAAGATTGGGTAACAAGATAAAATGCTTTGCACATCTAAACTCTGATGGGCCATGCAAGCAAACAGCAAAACCAGGAGGAGCTTTCATGGTTTAGAACCTCTGCTTCACAGTGAAAGACAGTGAGCACAGAAGTATTTGTCCACAACTCCAATTAATATGCAGCGTGCAGAATTAACTGTAGGAATGCGAAGATCTCTTCTTTTGGTGAGTCATGTCTGAGTATTTTTACCTGGGGTAAAAAATCACACCTGGGGTACGATTGCTGTTACAAAACCCAGTCATAACAAACCTTCAGTACTGCCAAGTACCACCTGGGAAACAGAGGCTCAACAGAGGCACACAAAGAAAGCAGATTTATTTATCCTGTGTGTCCTTTCATCCTTTTCTTTTATAAAATTAAGCATTTCTGTTAACAAAAGAGCAAGAAGATCTCACAACTTACACTACAATAGAATAAGCTTACTTTAAAATAAAGCATGTGACACTGCACAAAAACATAGGGTTTATTTATCTCAGTGATACCTCAGCTATGTGTAGAGTTCCAGAAGCTTAAATACCGAGGTATTATAATATTCTGTAGTAATATGGCATTCACTTGAGCTATTATACTCTACCAAAAAATATAAAATATAAAAAGATACCTTAATTTCACTATTGACATGTCTGCTTTGGAATCAGTCCCTGCTCTGGAAAGTAATTTAAAATAGAGTGGGAGAGGGGATGAAGAATTTTATCTTTCATTTTGCTCATGGAGGTGAGTTGATTTGGCTCCTAATCCAGAACTCAGGGACTCAAGGCCTTCCCAATGACTTGTTGGAGGTCATCCAAGGAAATTGTCACAGTACTCATGAAAAGCCCACATGTACTGCGGAGAAAAAAGTTTAAAAGGAGAGGAAGAGAAAGACACTTGGCATGCTATATATCCTGCAAACTCCAGAACATCTCACACAAAAATGAGGAATAAGTTTTATATTATACTAAGTTTGTAAAAAGCTTTCAGGGTTCAAGTCAAGGCTTGTATGTAAAACTCTCTTTTCCCTTAATGTTGCAGCCTCTCCCATTATCAGATGAGCAAACAGATGATGATATTTGAGGCAGGATTTGCACAAAACGTTTTTAGATTTAACGGCTTCTCTTCTGGTCATGTCTGATCATGAATTTCAAGTACATACATTACTGTGTAACATCTCAGGCAAATACAAGCACAAGATGTAATTCAACCTTTCTCACGTGGAAGGACCCTGAGCCAAGAAAATGCAGCAAAGTTTGTTGTCTGCATTCTTATTTTTCTTTCCCTGCAAGAAGATATCCTTTATTTTCAGGATAATTTACCCCACTTTGGTAGATAACCAAATCTGTGTTGCAGAAGATTAGCAAAAAACATAATCTGATTCAACCTGAATCCAATGCTCAAGGAAAGGATTACTCTGGAGTGAGAAACAGGGAAAAAATGTAAGCCTTTAATATCAGACAGCTGAGACTTTATGGTTCTCTTATGAGAAACCAGTAATCTTGAAAAATTACACAGATTTCTTGTTTTGCTCCCATATTGTTATTAAGTGGTGAAGTCCTAGATTAGAGAATATCTATAAATAACCTGCTATTGAAGCAGCTGGCAACTATTCCATTGCACTCTGAGTGCATGGCCTTCTTTTACTATGTGATATGCTTTGCAATGCTAAATAACATACAGAAGTTTGTTTAAGAAGTAGCTATATCTCTAAGACAATACTGACCAAAATATAAATAAATTTCACAACACATAGGAGGTTATGAACTAGAATTGAGAAAATACACTTCAGAAGAGTAAGAAAATGAGATTAAAATAAGGGAATCAACCTTTAGGGAATTAAAATATTTAATTTTTGGCTGGTAGAATTCTAATTTCTCCTACACTTGTATCTCAGGTTTAAAGATTGAGACTTACTGTAGAACTTTACATGCAATGCTGTAAGAGTAGGTGTAAGAAATTAGAACCTTGCTGAAAGCCAGGTGGTGAAGACCAACTTGTAGTCCCTCAATTATACTGGAGGAGTATAGGAATAAATGGATTTTCTGGTAAAAAAAATGGTAATCTTAATTAGAATTAATAGATGTAAGGATTTTAAAACCAGATACCATAGTGATGAGCTAGTTTGATCCTTGAAAAGCACTAAGCAAATATTTTAGTGAGACGTTTTCTCTGTCACATTTGTACCTTTCACTTCAGTAAAATAGTGCATCTATTCAGAATGCAGTAGTCTTGGTCTCAATGTATTTTACATAACAGACTAGCAATTAGACTTTAAAAACTCTCCAACTTGCTGCTTTTCTGGTCCTTCCATCATAGTAAAGAAAAGGCATACAAAGTACCATAATAAAGAAAAGTGATGCTGGAATAAATGAAAAACTTACTTGGAGTAAAGAAAAAAAGCAATGTATTTGTTTATACAACAGAAGTTGTCTCAGTGCAATATCCTAAAGTCAAAATCTCAGAGGATTCAAAAACATTAAAAGCACTCTCCTGGCTAGTGGCAATACCCTCAATTCCATTGTAGATCATAAAACTTAGTGAGTAAATGCATTAGTATT
This sequence comes from Parus major, assembly GCF_001522545.3. Lineage (NCBI taxonomy): Eukaryota > Metazoa > Chordata > Aves > Passeriformes > Paridae > Parus > Parus major. The sequence goes on from NC_031799.1 coordinate 17,032,559, forward strand.
GCAAACATTTAAACACTTATCTAAGTTAAAAGAGAATATTGAGACACTTGGAATAGAAGTGTAACTGTGTAGAAGTGTAACTGTGGCAGATTGCTAGATAATTTTTCTCTATTTGTTTTTTGTACTTTCATTAGATTTCTCCACTAAATCTGGATCAAAGACATAGATGGGCTTCAAGGCAACAATTTGTATGTTCCAAAAATGAGAAAAAAGTCTTACACAGATTTTGATTTTGAGGGTTTAATTGGGAAATATGATGCAGAAATTAATAAAAGCTAAATACTTGTAACACATATGAACAGCTTCATGATTTAATCTCTGCAGCCATGATACTCTCAGATTTGAATCCTGAGCTGAAATCTCTCTGGAATATGCAGTCTCAAGTGATTCTTGGTTTATTTATCCCTTATTTAGTCACACTGGTTTTTGCCACTTGATATGGAGTAATAGAGTAATCAGCTAATATTTTTCAATAAAAATGGTGGGGTTAGTTTTGATGTAAACCTTGCATTGTGAACTGGTATTTCTTCATGGCATAAACCCCCAGAAGTGACTGTAACAATTATTTTCAACTGGAAGCCTGGCAGTAGTAAGGTGTCTGCTGGTTACATGAAGGTGTGTGTGAGAAATGGGATAGGAAAGGCAAACTCACCTAATTGTGTGACCATCTACATGACATTGGTAATGGGGTTCAGATCTATATTAGAATAAACTTGAGGTTCCCCACCCTGGGGATGCAATAACCACTGCTCTAGAAAGATCAGAGTAGCAAAACTAAAACTAATTTCACTATAGCAGAAAGTCAATAAATAAATGTATAGATGTGGAAATGTGTTTAAATGCAATTTGTGCTTTCTCAGAAACCTCTGACTTGAGGTAATATCACTTTTAGAAGTCAGCACCACATACTCAAACTTAGTGTGTTGTTGATGTGCCTTAGCCTTAATTGCACTGGAGAAAAGTGAACTAATAACTGCTTTACTTCAGAGACTCCACACCCAAAAGACTCTCAGGCTCCACAGTCATCATAAATACTTGTAATGAGGAGCATTTTCTGTAACTTTTGTTTACACAAGCTTACTACTTCTGTGTCAGAGCCTGCCCCTGCTTCCACTGAAATCAATGGGAATTTTGCCGTTCCCTCTAATGAAAGCAGCTCCTAGCACCCTGTTACACTTGATGATGATGGATCACTACTCCTTCCTTGCAGGAACAATAGTGTAGCAACCATGCCAAGAAATATGCAGGTCCTCAGTTGTAAGCACCTGAATAGTCTCACTGGTTTCTGTGGAATGTCCTAAATTCTTGACATTAAATGCTCTTTATGTTTGTTTTAATCTAGCCGACCACTGTAATCCACCTCTGCCAATTAACACATCTTTCATTAGGGCACACACAAACTTGGTGTGGTCTAGGTGCTATCAGCAAGCATATGGTTGATCTGTCTTAGTATTGCAGGTCCTGCAACTAATTATCCAAATAAATAAATAAATAAATAAATTTGAACATAATAAATTTGTAGGACAATGAAGTTTTGGGGCTTTTACAGTAGAAAAGCATGGCTAGTGATGTTTAAAGAGAATGCCATTCTGGATGGAAATGCAATGTATTGGGTCATCCCACCAAATATAGGGAACATATGTTATTCAACAGAGTGACTCACACAATGTGTAATGTAGTCTAAGAAGTATATTCTACCCTGCAAACAGACAGAACTCTCAATAACTAATAATCCCATAAATCCCAGAGCGCCTTATCTTGCTGAAAGTGTCTGCAGCCTTGTGAGCTTTGAAGACTGCAGAGGGCCACAGATGTCAGCTCCTCATCACCAGGCTACTCCTGCTTGTCCTAGGAAAACAGTTCTCCCAGGAACTGCTTGTTCACTGACAAGCAGTTGCTGAGCCTGAGGTTGACCTTCCCTCATATTATGTGACAGGAGGCCTGATGCCACTGGTTCCTGTACTCCAGCTCCACAATTCTCCCCGAGTTGTGACAATAACTGGAATCTTGACTATAAAGCCAGATTGAAAAATATCTCTTTGCTCAAGAAATCTGGTCTGCTTGGTGTGGAGGGCTTTGAGCTCCTTTCCTTATTTGGAGAGGGGTCATGTATTTGTCATTGTCATTGCAGGTGGTGCTGGATAATAAGAACAGATATTCTGATACTACACTGGCCTCTTCAGACTTTGTTGGTGCTTTATTTTTGACTGAAGCTTCTCACAGAGGAAAGCAGAATTATAAATACCTGCTAAGGAGCACCAAACTTCTGCAAGTTACTGAGGATTCTGCTCTGATGAAGCTACCTGGAACCTGGCAGGGTGCATGGGAGGGGGACAACTTATGGCATACCTCATAAGGCAGGCAATGAAAGGGACTATTTTCTCTTTTGAAATATGGAATAGCTATAACCCCGGTTCTGAATATAACCCCGGGCTATTAGAATACTAAAAGTTAGTGTGCAGCCTCAGCAGACAGACAAGAATGAAGAAAATCTTCAAGTGTAGAGCTTTGTACTCTCCTTGAGCTGTAGAATACACTGATTTTCTTCTGGGCCAGAAGTGCTCAGAAATTATATTGCTGCTGTGAAAAAACAGTGGCGTTGATGTGATCTGATTTCAGCCACATTTTTGTAATTTTCTTCTGGGCCAGAAGTGCTCAGAAATTATATTGCTGCTGTGAAAAAACAGTGGCGTTGATGTGATCTGATTTCAGCCACATTTTTCAGCAAAGCAAGGCATATGTGTTCATACCATTCCTAAGTACACAACTCTCTGGAACTGCCTTGCAGTCCTATCTCAGTAACCTTTGAACCAATCTTGACAAAACAGTGAATGTATCCAGAAAGTCCTGCAAGTTCTGTGCAATTAAGTCTTTGGATAGAGATGGGGAAAGAGGCTTATTACTGCCTCAACTGCAAGCTTTTATGAGACATCTGGAAAGGTCCATGAGAGAGACATGCTTATCCATATCCCTAAAGACGTTCATGTAGGAGTTTAGCCTCTGGATAGCCACTGGTCTGCAAAGCTTATTTCTTTGTACACCCCTCAGCTTTGCTTTACAAGACCACAGCTAGCTTTCTCCAATATAACAACCAGCCTTCACTAGGGAAATAGTTTTGTCAGGGGCTATTCCCAAGAGGCACCATGAATAAATTCTTCTCATTTGACTTAGTTCCTCATTCCTTCAACACTTCCCCAAAGACACTGACTGTCACTGTCCACATGCTCTACCAAATGCACATACTAAGTTTTATACTATAAACCCACTGTTTATGTGAACTGCAGAAAAGTCTGCAGTCTATATTTTCAATCACATTTAAAAAACCCTCTGCAATAGACTAAAATAACAATTGTTTCCTAGGGACCCGGTCCAGAAGCAGATGGTACTATAGAACGACTCACTTTGCTTTACGTGTCCTCAGAACCAGGAGTCAATTACCTTGATCTCCTTTTATTCAACAATATAGAACTATATACCAAAACCTAGACCTTGTTTAACCTGTTTTGGTTTTACAGAAGACTTTCATGATACACCAACACCATCACTCTACTTGTGGAGAAACCTCTTGCCTATCTTGGACTCTCAGCACTGCTATCAGTAGCTGTCCATTTATTTTCAAGGTTTATTGTCTGTGGAAAGAGCTAGAAGATCCCAAATGCCAAAATTAAGTCAATGCTGGAGGACCCCCTCTGAACTCCAGAAGATGTGCCAGGACCTGCTGAGTGCCTTTCAGCTCAACCCCTCATTCAGAGTTAGCATCAAGTATTCCCAGGAGTCCCTGCTTTGCACATAGTACAAGTGATTTGATCAAATAAATGCAATGTTGGGCAATAATTGGACAGTTAATTGAAACTCTTTCCTGGCCATGGTCTCCCCAGTGCATAGAGTGTGTTGAGAGGCATCTTGACCTATGACCTGCTGCTGCTTGGGAGCCTCAACTGGTGATGCATCTGCAGTGCCCTGGTAGAGATATCCGGCCAACTCTCATTCTGGGTGCTTGGGGGAGCAACAATGCCTGGGAAGGTGGGTTCTGATGTTTATTTTAAATTCCCAAGGAGTTAAAAGCTCCTTTCCAGCATTAGCCAGAATGTTGACTATAAACCCACAATTTTCAGTAATTGGGCCTCATTAATAAATTCCTCAAGTGTTCCCAAAGGCAGGAGAGGTAAAACAAGAGCCACAGGGATCAGAGAAACAGGGAACTGTGAGGATTCCTGAGTGTGTTGTTAATTCCACTTAATCAGCTCAGAGAAGCTCTGTATTCAAAAGAAAATAACCATGACTCACAAAATACTCCTGCCAGCAGGGAATAGGATTCTCTCCATTTATAGTAATATTTTCCCCAATTTTTGTCCTTTCTTCCACATCCATTTTTAAGCAAAGAAAAAGACCCTCCCTCAGGAGCCCTGAACACCTTCCATGTTCTTGGGCCTCAGTGAAGACTACAAGAGCTGTGCTCACAGGGAAAGTCCAGTGTGGGTCCCTCAAAGCTTCTGGGAGACCTGTTCTGCAATCCAAATGTGCCAGAGGGCTTTTCCATCAGATCCAGACTGAGCAGAGCATGAAGCTGAGGCATAATGAGGAAGATACAAGATTTATTGCTATTTGAAAAGAACTCAGCAAACTTCGAGACAGAGCAAGCCCCATTCCCCAATCTACACTGCTTGCCACAGAAGGTAGACAAATCAAACAAAGACAAGACAAATTACAGGGATAATAATTCAGGTAATGAGAAAAACAGGGATTATAAAATATGAGAAGGCAGGAGGTTTTGCCAGGAGAATGGAGCTTTCTGAAGGTGACACAAAGGAACACCTGAAGGGGCAGATTCTCCACCACTGTATGGAGAGCCTAAAGGGCTGGATTTTAAAAACAAGAAAGGCAGAGTGAGAGTCAAGAAAGGAAGTGGAAAGCTTTTGAGAAAAAAAAGGTAGGGAAGACAAAATATTTGGTTAGAGAAAGTTTGCATGGATTTGCGAGATGCCTATAAATTTGGGAGCATAAGTCTGTGTAAGCAGATGAAAAGCAAGAGAGTTTGTGGAGCCATCAGAGCCATTGCCCAGGCTGCTCAGAAACCTTGTCTCTGAACACCTCCTTACCCCTCTTTCCCACAACAGAATGTGAAGGTACTGGGTACTGCTGTGTCCTCTATGGCCTGAAGGGATGCTTGAATAGCACAGAGTCACAGAATCATTTAAGCTGGAAAAGGAGCCTGAGATCATAGGGTCCAGATTTGCCTGAACACCACCTAGTCAATTAGGCCATAGCACCAAGCACCACATCCAGCCATTTCCTGAACACCTCCAGGGATAGTCACCATCTCCCTGCAAGGCTCATTCCAATGTTTGACAATCATTTCCATGAAGAAATTCCTCCTGATGTACAACCTGTCCCTCCCCTAGCGCAGTTTGAAGTTTTGTGTTCTTGTTACCTGGGAGAAGAGGCCAACCACCACCTGGCCACTTTCAGGCAGCTGTGGAGAGTGATAAGGTCACCCCTGAGCCTCCTTTTCTCCAGACTAAACACCCCCAGCTCCCTCAGCTGCTCCTCACAGCACTTGTGCTCCAGACCCTGCCCCAGCTCCCCTGCCCTTCTCTGCACTCACTCCAGCCCCTCAGTGTCTTTCCTGCAGTCAGGGCCCAGAACTGGACACAGCACTCCAGGTGTGGCCTCACCAGTGCCCAGGACAGGGGGACAATCCCTGCCCTGCTCCTGCTGGCCACACTATTGCTGAGCCAGGCCAGGATGCCATTGACCTTCTTGGCCACCTGGGCACAGCCTGGCTCATGTTCAGCTGCTGGCACCAGAACCCCCAGGTCCTTTTCCACATGACAGCTTTCCAGCCACTCTGCCCCTGCCTGCAGTGCTGTTTTGGAGTGCTGCAATCTAATGGCAGGGCTTGGCATTTGGTTTTCAACCTCACACCATTGCCCTCTGCCCATCAATCCAGCCTGTCCAGATCTCTCTGTAGAGCCTTCCCGCCCTCCAGCAGATCAACACCACACCTAATTTGATGTTACACTCAAACTTACTGAGACTGCCCTCAGTGCCTTCATCCAGGTCATTAATAAAGAGATGGAACACTACTGGGACCAATACTGAGCCCTGGGGAACACCATTTGATCAGCTGCCAGCTGGATGTGGAACTACTCACCACCATTCCCTGGGCCCAACCATCTAGGCAGTTTTTGTCCAAAAAGATACACCTGTCCAAGCCATTTGTCTGACACATTTTCCAGGTGACTGCCACTGGAGGTAGTATTAAAGGCTTTGCTGAAGTCTAGTAGGCTATATCCACAGCCTTTCCTTCCTCCACTAGGAGCATCACCTGGTATTAAAGGAGATCAGGCTGGTCAGGTAAGACCTACCTTTCCTAAACCTGTACGGCCTGAGTCTATCCCTTAGTTGTCCTGTGTGTGCTGTGTGATCACATTTAAGATAATGTGTTCCATTATCTTGCCAAGCAGTGAGGTCAGGCCGAAAGGCCTGTAGCTCCAGGGATACTCCTTCCAGCCCCTTGTGGGTGGGTGTCACACCGGCCACCTTCCAGCTGTCTCTGTATATTTATACATACAGGATGCCTGTGTATTGCCCAATACCTGGGCATGTTTACCTAATTAAGGATTACATGCAGAGGTGGCTGTATGTCTGCAAGGGAAACTCTGTGGTGCCCTTAGCACTTTTGTGTGTGATTCATCCAGTAAATACATTGCAAGAAGTCAATAGAGCACCTAGAGAGGGGGAAAATTCATCACCAGCATGACACACCTCTTTTGCAGCCAGCATGATTAAGGAAGATGTGTGCTGGACAACAGGTCTTTTTTTTAGATATACAGCTTGAGGTTTTCCAGCATAAAAATATTCCTTGAAACCTGTAGTTTGGATGTCCTGACAAGCAGCAGTAGGGGAAATATAATAAATGAAAGCAGCTTCAATAACTGATCTTTATTTCTCTTTCCCACTTCAGACTTTCTCCCTGCTTGATATTTGGGAATCCTCTGGTCTCAGTATCTATTAACTTTATTTTATTGTAATTAGTGTCCTTGAATGTAATGGAAGGATAAACATTTCGGTTTTCACAGCCTTGTGGCTTTTCATGGGAGCTTAGCTGCATCCACTGTGTTTACAAAACAGAGCTGCATCATCGTGTTTGTTAACTTGATGATTCTTGGATTATCCATATTTTTGGCTGCAAAACTCCCATTTAAATGTAGAGTTTGCTATGTTTTCATGGGCCCCAAGAGGAATTTCTAGATCTAAGTTTTAGAGTCAAACAGACCAGCCAATTTTATAGTTCACAGAATTACCAAGTTGTCAACATCTATAGACTACTGGTGGAAACTCTGTCACAGCAAGGAGCCAGCCATGCATGTCCCCTCCTGAGCCCACACCAGGCTCCTGCACTCAAGAAGGGGAAAGGCTAGCAGGCTGAAACCTTTACCCCTGTGCAGATGTCTCTGTGTTCTGTCTCTCTGATCAGAAGAGCCATGACTGGTTTGGGTTGAAGTCCGTCTTCTCTGTCTTGATCATGAGAGGCAGAATTTTGGAGGAAGGATGTTAGGCATAGAGACCTAAGTCTAAAAAACACTGGAATTGCATGATGAATTACAGTAACACAAATTTCAGGTGTGAATAAGCAGGAAATATGAAAGTAAGGATAGGGAGCATCTCTGGGTAGTGGGGAACCAGGGAATGGCAGCACTGGCACAGGGAGGAAGACATGGTGTCCTGCAGTGAAGGGGTAGTATATGGACCATGGATATGGCTGGGAAAACTTGGCTGGAGATGCAGGAGAGGAATATTTGGCTCAGTGTGCAGCTTAGCCAAAGAAAACAAAGGATTGTTTCTCTCCAGTTGCCATTTATACACATATAAGCAAAAGCAAGCAAGCATACTCTGGTCTCCAGAGAGTTAATGTTTTACAGAGGAGTTAAGATGAAAATTATGGCATGGATATCTGTTGCAAGATGTGTTAGGGAAAGAACACAGAGAGAGAGAGAGCTATGTCTTGCTCTTATATGAGAGGTACTGTGACCAGCAAGAATGGGGTTCTAATGAGGGTTTTGATGTATGGCTTATTCAGTTCTGTCAGCAGCTGTGCCATGAAAATATAATTTGTTTCAGTCCTGTAAAGTATAAGGCAAAACTGGAAGGAATTTCAGCAGGTCCTTTACCTACAACTAGGCATAAAATCATACCACCAGCACAAAATCTTTCCACCTGCACAACCAGGGAATAATGACAGATTCTTAAATGCATATTAATGAGAAAATTGCTTCTTTTAAATGCTACGGCATTTGCTGGCAGAGAGCTGCATTAATGTGATGCCAAAATTATGCACTTCAGAGTACTCACCTCAGCAAGACCTAAAACTTCTGAAAACGAGGACATGCTAAGCATATTAGCTCTGTCCCCTTTGAGCAATGTCCCAGCTTGCCCATTTACATATTCTGCCTTTGCACCATTTCCAAGCCCATGGCCTATGACCACGGGAAGCAAAGAGAGGAAAGCTGCTTCTCAGTGAGTTGTACCCTCGCCTCATGTACTGAACCAGCTTCCCTGAAACAGCATCAAACCTATTGCATTTTATAACTCATCTTTCCTTATGGAAACAAACCAAAGACCTGTCCAAGACCACACTGCAAGTTGAATGTCTTTAACTGGCAAATTTCTGTTAAATCCAATCTTGCTCCTGGTTGTCTCCATGGCAAGAAGACCTTTGTAGATCACAATGTCATAGAATTATATCATTATACTTTAACCTTTTCCCTCTGATCACACTTGTGTTAGCAACCTAGAGAAAGATTTGATTCCATCATTCAGAGCTGCCCAGCTACTCTGCAACTGTGGCTGTTGTTCAGGGCACCCTCAACACACATCACCAAGCACTGCAAGTGTTTTGTGTCCTCCCTTCTCTGTTTCTAAATAAAGAATTTAGAGATCTGAGAATAGAGAAACAGAAAAGAGACAAGTTTTGTGGGGAAAGGAAAATGCCTGATGTTATTCCCTGTCTGTTAATGGAATGCCTGAGTGTGGAAAGCCTTGCACAAATACCTATGACCAGACCTGAATTAGTTGTATCAAATGGGATGGAAAAAAGGGGAACACAAAAAATGAAGCTGAATGAAAGTATGCAGTTTACCTTGAGGTGATTAAAGGAGTCCTGCTCTGCACAAGCTCCAACAAGTCCATGAGCTATTCCTGCTGTGTGAGACTAGTTTCCTTGCACTATTCCCCAGGCTGCACAGCTGCAGGCTGTTTGCCATCTGGGCCTCTTCCTTAAGCCACAGAGGAGGTTATTTAAGTAAGGGGCAGGAGGAAAAGGCAGGAAAAAACATGATTTCCTTCATTTTAAGCAAATTTGACAGACTGGGCTGGGCCTGCTTTGAGGCTAGAACACAACCTGCCAGCCCTGCTGGTGTACTCTCTAGGAGCGTGCAACCCTCTGCACATGCACAGCCCCTGTCAGTGAGCAGAGAGACAGTGGTGCCATTGAGCAGCCTGAGAGCACTGTAAGCTGACTGACTCTTCCATCCTGTCCTCTATCATGAATGCATTATTGACAGTGATCACAGAGCTGAGGAACTTGCAGCTTGCCTTGTGCATGGAGACACCAGCTGTGGCTTTACTGGAATGTTACTGCTGGCACCAGACGTCCTCCCATCCTAGCAGGAAGGAGAGGTGGGGAGGATGGGCACTTTCAGACCAGGCTTGCCGCTGCTTTGCACTTGAAGCTGAAGTTTCCCTTGGGATTACAAACTGCGGCCCCATGTTTTCCAGGGCTCCAGCACCCAGCCTTCAGTGTTCCCTCTTGTCCACTCCACAGCAGTGTCATGTAGGGTGCTGACATCCTGCTCAGCTGCTGGGCATGTATACAGCCTTGGGAGACACAATGGAATAAGAGAAACTGGAGCAGCAGTCAGTAAAAGACATAGGGAGCAGAGGCCTCACTTTGGTGGACGTAGCCCTAAACCTTTAATATGATGTAGAAAACCTGGCATTCATACGGATCAGGAGACGACAGTGTGAACTTTACTGCAACCCAGGAAGACACTGAAAAAAAAAGGAGGGCAACAAGGCTCATGAAGAGCCTGGAACACAAGCCCTGTGAAGAATGGCTGAGGGAGTTGGGGCTGTTTAGCCTGGAAAAAAGGAGGTTCAGGGGAGGCTGTCACTCTCCACAACTGCCTGAAAGGAGGCTGTAGCCAAGTGGAGGTCAGTCTCTTCTCCCAGGCAACCAGTGACAGGACAAGAGGACACAGTGTTAAGATGCACCAGGAGAAATTTAGGTTAGACATTAGGAAAAAAATCTTCATAGAAAGAGTGGTTGGATACTGCAATCATCTTCCTAGGGAGGTGGTAGAGTCACCATCCCTAGAGGTGTTAAAAAAAGACTGGACATGACACTCAGTGGTATGGCTTAGTTAATGAGGTGGTGTTAGGTCATAGGTTGGACTTGATGATCTCAAAGGTCTTTTCCATTCTAGTTAATTCTGTGATCCTGTGATTCTGTGAAAATTGTATCTGAAGTGGAGCTTGACTCTCTGCAAAGCATGGAGGAGTGTTTTATTCTATATCACACATCAAGTCTGTGTTTTCCCATTTAAAGAACATATTTCTGTGGTTTAAAATGTGATATTCTGATAGAGTTAACCCAAGAGACTAGAAACCTGTGGTAGCTTTAGAATGCTTAGCAGTGTGACTGCTGTAGCGTGAGAGTCTGGCCACTGCAGTGTCCCATTGCATCTTCTGCTCTTTACCTTTAGAACTGCCCAGACCTAAGTGTTGCCAAGATCCTTAATCTCAGAAATAACCAGCAACACAGAAAGCAGAGACTGGCTTTTTCCAGCATGGAGCAGGTGCTCATTCTCCACATTGTAAAGATCTGGCATGATAGTGCACCACTAGGCATTGCAGAAAATGCCACTCCTCCTGCATCCCAATGAACAGCTGATAGAATAAGGAAAGTTCATCTTTGTCATCCTTTTACCACAATTGAAAGTAGGCCTAGCTAACAATCTCTCTGCTTTGTCTATTTCTTTGCTATTAAAAAAAATATGTTGGTATTTAACTAGGAATTGCAGAATAACATGAACTACTATCTAGAAATCTGTTCTTTTGAGTCAACCCAAGATTACCAGTATACTATCTAGTAAAAGACGCCAAATGCATAGCAAGTTATGTAAGGAGTCATTTAAGATGCAGAACTCAAGAATTAAAGAAGTCTCTCCAAAGCACAAGATTAGTACCTAACAAGTTTAGTGCTGGCTTTAATCTTCAAGGTCTTAGTATATGTCTGCCTCCTAAAATTGCTCAGGGCTGCTGTGTCTTAAATTGAGAGGTAACAGTGAAAAGCGATGGGAAAATGGTGGAACTGTCGTCCAGGTCACAAGAAGGACAGTGTCTAAATCAAGTTCCTGCCTTACGTACAGGGATTATGCCTCTTCTTAAGAGTTAAAATTATTTTCTGCCTTTCGGCTTTACAGGGAAGAGAATGTATTGGTTGGATATGTGGAGAAGCAGTTCTCAGGCTCAGTTCTTTCCCACCAGAGGCAGGTATGTGCTACACCCATCCCATTAATTAGTGCCTGCTCTGGGCCTCTTGTGGAGGAGGACTGCAGTTTAAACAGCTCTCCATGTCATTGTGAGTGTTCCCATGAAAGTACTCTGGCTTGTTAAGACATTCAAAATCAAATATGTGCCTGCCAGATAGAGGATCACCCCAGCTACAAATGAAAAATGCCTTAGATCAGAGACTCCATCCCTATACTTAGGTGAGCTATAACTCTCAACAGAATCACATATTTCTGTTATCCGTCTTGATTTCTCTGAGGGATGCATGCCAAAGGTTTTATTGTCAATCCAGAAGAGGATCTACATAAGAGAAATTCCAAAACAGCATCAGAGAACAGTATGTTTTTTTAATTCCCTCTCTTGTTATTTCCTCACATTAAACAATTCATTGACTTTATTGTTCTCGCCTGAGGCAAAGAAGCCTGGCAAATTTGAAGAGTATTTTTTATTATTAGTTAGGTGAGTTTACTTGCCAAGCATACTTTCCCAAGTTCTCTGAACATCCTACTCATCAGTTGCTAACAAAGGCCCTATTCACACAAGGGCTACCAAACAGGTTTGCAGCATGGTTTACAACTGGCCAAGAGGGAGCTCTCAGGGCCCCCACTCTGCTGCTTTGGCATCCAAGATCATTGACCATTGAATAGGACACTCAAGCCTCAGCAAGGAACAGACTTGTTTAAAGGAAGGCTCAAGTGGAATTGTGATGCCTCATAACAAAATTGCAGTTCCAAAAGTTCCTCTTCATAAATCCAGTTTCCTCCTGTTTTTGGCAGAACACTCCAAAGTTACATCAAACTCTACCCATTATGTGTCCAGATCTGATACACATTGGGCAGTCCCTTCTGTATGCAGCTGGTAATTGCTCCTTCTCTAATTTAATAGTTCCTCAAATAAGAGCTATGGATTCATTTCCATCTGCAGTCCAAGGAGGTTTATTGTATGTTTCCTGTTTTCCCAGGGAGTGGCACAAGCACCAAAGCATGGAGGGCAGTAAGACTTTGTCCTACCTTCTGGCTGAAGCTGGACCCAAAAGCTGAAAGTAAGGTTAAATCCAAAAATTTTATAAAAGAATGAGAGTGAGTCTGTAGAGTTTAGGTGATGACTCTCAAACAAGACTTTTCACTGTGAAGGAGGAAGTCAGAAGTCCAAGTCCTGCTACTTCAGCTATGGAGGTGGGCCCTTTACCAGTAGGAGTAGCCCATTTGTCCTGTGAGGCTCTGAATTTAGTCTGGGATTCTAGCTGCACTGCAGAGGCAAAGTGACTGCCAGGCAGCTGCAAGGCTCTGCTGGAAATTACCCTGGGACAAGGAGTGGATGTGGAGAGGAGTGTGAGGGAAGGATCTGCTCAGAAATGCTATTTGACATTGAATGCAAATTAACTTGTTGGTAACTTCTGCCTTGCTTTTTCAATCTTTTTTGGTTCAAGCAGGACCAAAGCAGGTCTGAAGCACATAGATATGTGTTTGTTTGTAGTTGGCACAGTTCTGCACAGGCAAAATGGTAAGAGCTGTTGCTGGAGCAGTCCAGCAGAGGCGATGTGCCTGCCAGCAGGACCTGGGAGAGGAAGCAGAGAGGTGAAGAGGATAGCTAAGCCCTCACAAGGTGGTGAAGACTCTTTTCCATTTTGCGCAAGTGTGGAAGTGAAGCTGCCTGAGAGCTGACATCAGGCTGCTTTTGCTCATGTTCTCTCTGTTACCTGGGGATAACATGCATCACACTTCAGGAGTACAGAGGACACGTGAGACTGTTCCCAGGGCTCGTGCTTGTGAGGAGGCCAAGCTAAAAAGCCTTCCTGGAAACCAGAGCATCAGGGAGTGAGCAGCCTGACATGAAAGTCTTCACTGACTCTGTGCTGTCACATTAATTTCTCCAACACGCCACACTGGAATCCTGTACAACCCGTATTGTATTGCCATGAACAGGACAGTCCCACTCTGGCTGGAAGTAATTTTACTGAGATTTCCTTTGAAAAAACAGAATTTTTTATATTTTCTGCCCAAGGAAAATCCAGTTTGGCTGTTCAGAAAGCACAGCCTGTGCAGTCTGCCCCTTCTGTGCCCTCCTCTCTGTAACACAGACTGAGCCTTAAATCCCACAATATATCCTTTTATCTGAATATAATGCATGGAGCAGCGCAAGATGGAAAGGCTGGTAGAAGAGGTCATGAAGTTCTAGCATTGCACTAGCATTTTGAAAGGGAATCCTATAAAAAAACAGTCTGACATGGCTGCTGAGAAAGATCCTGCACTCTGTCAATGTCTTGGCATGGAGTTAGCAGGGAGTATGGAACTGGACACAAGCAGAGAGTGGGCTTTTTTTGGCATTGGCCACAATGAGTGTGGTTGTCCAAGGAAAGTCTGAGGGGGAGGCTGAGGGGATAGAAGAAGACAGACATGTTAAAGGAAAGTGTGTTCCTACATAATGAGACTTTGTACCACATGTTTAAGCAAAAAAAAAAAAAAATAAAAATAAAAATAAAAAGAGGAAAACTAAAAAGAAGTCCAGGGCGGTGAAAGGATTTCCCCAGCAATGGGGTTGAGCTGAACATAGTTTTGTCTTACCATTATGGTCTATTGTGTCTTTGTAGGCATGGGGATCTTACACTGGACCAGCATTTGTGTCAAATCTAGCTGCAATGCCTGAGTCCCCCAAGCTGCCTCTCATCTGTGAATCACCTTTCATTTGTTTCTACCCATGCAGCTGCTATTTTTTATTTAGTCTAATTTTAGCATATCTACCAGCAGCTGCAAATGTAAATGGTCCCCTTTGGTATCCAGCACGCCCAATTAGAGAAGTGGCCCACATGAGGTATGTTGGTTTCCCCCGCTCCACATAACTTTAAAAATAGACAAGTAATTAACAGTTTCTGCAAAGTATGATGTTATTACAAACTGTGTTGCATGATTGTATGGGGTTTAATTTTTTTTCTGATAAATTCTGAGCACAAAGTGTAAAGTTACACACAAATATTTCCTTTCAGAATTGGGAAACCAAGGACTTTGTCCCTGAGCTGCCACATTGGACCAGGAAATTGAAGCTCACTGGGAGCACAGAAACAGGGCAGAAAAACAGACTTCTGGCAGTGAGTGAAACTTCCATGTGATGGTGTGTTTACTTCTTAGGAAAGGAAATGAAACATCTAGGAGGAAAAAGGGATGATGAAAGAAAAATTCAGGTAGCCATTGTAATAAATATAATATTGAAAAATAAAATTTCTTACTAATTTAATAAATAATAAATATTAATTCTTAATATTAAATTTTTATCAGTGGGTACCAGTCTTCCAGGTTCAAGACAGCTATTAAGAAATCCCCTGAACTGTCTGGGGGAATTGGTATTTGTCCTAGTTTAGGGCAAATTTGGGAGAAAAACTCCAAATGTCACTAGGATTTTGAGATATTTTTGATACCTTTTGAGATACGTGGTTTGTTTTCCCTGCTTACTCTTCTGCTCACCTGCCTGTGGCTGCATCCAGCACCTGCCTCTCCCTCCAGCTCACCTCACCTGTGAGGACCAGCCTGCATTTGGCTCCTGCCAGCATGTGGCTCATGGTCTGCCAGGGGTTCACACACACTGGTGGAGTGCTTCACCAAAACCAAGCCAAGAACATTAAGACAAGAAGATGTGTCCATTATTCAGTCACTGCATTTCCACTGCAAGGTTAAAAAACCCTTTTATTCCCCTTGCTGACACAGCAGATAGGGGAATTTCCTTACCACCTTGCTCTTCTGTGCACACCGTGAAAGTAATTCAGCAGTGGATTTATTTCATGCTTGCCAAACTCAGATGTTTTAGCTGAACAAGGTCTCTGACTTATTTCCTATTCTTTCAATAGAAAAAAAATGAGCAATGTAGGCCCTAATCTTAAGACTATTCCTAATGATTGCTTATTTGGGGACATGCTTTGATGTCTTGGCTTCTCCCAAAGATATTTCCATTTTCTAGCAGGGGCTAGGCAGTGTGGGACAGCTATAGAGACCCTAACCCTGCGCTGCCCTGCTGGTGTTCTACTAATCCTATTATGGCTCCACGTATGAAAAGAGAGACCAAACTAGTTTTTGTTTATTTTTGTCTCTGTGCCATGAGAAAGACTAGTCGGGTGGGAGTTTGAGAATAATAATTATCAGAACATTGGTACAATAAAATTATCTTGTACCTTTTCTCTTTAGTCATTGTTGAAGTTTTGCGTTGAGTACTTGAAACCAGCAACCCAGCTGTGATCTCACAGACACTGGCAGTCTTTGCTCATTAATCTTGCTGAATGGGAAGCAAAGATCTGCAACAGATAGAATAAGGCCTATCATTGATCCTTGTGAGGATGAACACTGCACCTGGAAGAGACTGTGCCAGTTGAGGGAAGCAGTGCCAAAAATATTTGTGGGGTGAGTAAATGGGGAATTCAGTACTCTTGCATGAGCACTGGGTTGCTGGCCTCTGTTGTGTATTTCCATCACTTTTGGTAGTCTTTACTGACCACCTTTTTATCTTTAACCATGAACATACCACACACTAAAACTACTCCTAAATGTACTTGATATCAGCAACAAGCTGGATCAGCTTCAGTTATCCTCACACACTTGAACAGCTGGGTGATTTTGCATGTGGTAATTTTTCTCTTTGTTTCAAGTTTCAACATCTTTACAGGATTGTTAATACGAGATCAACCATACTGAGGAGGGAGTAAAGTATGACTTTGAAAATCAGTACAGCAGAATCAGGACTTCAGGTGTAAATCCTTCACACTATTTGTGCAATGGAAATGTCTCAGTCAAAAACACATTGGGTACTGCATGGTTTATAAGAGTGATAACAAATAGTTAATAACAGCTTGTTTTTCAGCCATATATCAGTATTGCTTCCACCAGCTATCAGGCAAATACCATTTTTTAACCTGTCAAAATCAGATCACTAACAAATAAAGTACTCAAAATGTTATTGCAAAATATTCACAAAAAATAATTTTACTAATTCCAGCTAACATGAGACAAAGCTGCTATTTATATAATTCATTGACGAAAAATTTAATACAGCTAGAAAGAGACACTGGAGAAAAAACACTAAAATTACTCAAAGAAGAATATACTACTCTATATTCCTCTATCATCTTACTGAAAGCAGGGACAGAGTTACTGGAGATGTGAAAAAAAAAAAAAATCAAGATCAATAGTTGTGGTTTATATGCCTTTTTTAGTCATGTGATTCTATTTGCTAAATTGCTAATGACTCCTGCTCAGCCTTTTCTAAGGGAGCCAGTCCCTTTCTGAGGTTCTTGCCTCACCAGCCATCAGTCCCACTCTGCCAAAGAGTGGTGCAGATTCATGAGAGGAGAATCATCGTGTCTAAAACCACTTCAGGTGCTGTGGTGGTTTTAAACCCCAGGACAGATGGCAAAGTCAGCTTTTGCTCAGGCTAAGATTTTTTTCTTTATAGTATTCTCACATTTGGAGGTTAGCTGCTTTCATCTCTCCCAGCTCTCTCTGTGCTTCAGGGACCATCCTGCATGAGCCCTGATCTCCCAAACCAGCCTGTGAACTACCCAGGCTGCACTCTATTTTCAAGCATCACCAGAAGAAGTCCAGGCTTCATACAAGTCAGGTTTAGGTGGCTGGTAGGCCTGTGGTTCCATGACTCTCATAGCTGGGCTGAAAGGTCTTAGAAGCTGCTGAAGGTGGGATCTGCCTTGACAGCACAGGGGGTTTGTCTAGGGACAGTGGGGATGGGGCTCAGTGCTTCATCTTCCCTACAGGATACACCCTTCCTTTTTGTGCCTCCCAGAAACTCAATATGCTCATGGGTGCTGGGCTGGCTGGCGCCCTGTGGCTCACCCTGTGTTGTCCTGCATCTGCACCACGCTACCTGCACAAACCCACAGCAACTGAACCCTCCCTGCCTGTTTTCCCCACACTTCAGGTGGTGTTACTACCGCTCACAATGGACCACTATGATTCATAACTGAACATCTCCGACATGCTTTGCACAGAAAAGGTGCTGCATGCTCTCAGTGCTGTTAATTTCTCAGAACAAAGCTGCCTAAGAGCACAGGACTCGAGCCATGTGCAGTAGACATTTCTGGCATAGCTTTTATTGAGGTTAATATAATATTCATAACACTGCTAAGGGACTGCTTGTTGGACAAAAGCATTTTGCTACTGGCATTTATCTATAGAAAAGTTTTTCTGTTTTATGCCCACATACTAGCATATAATTATAGTAATAAAGTCTAGTCCCTCGCTTGAAGTGACTGCTGCCAGTATTATGAAATCATGGCAATGGTTGTAAAAATAAAGGAGGTCATAACCCCTCCACACACACACCCCCACTCTGTAGCTGATATGAAATAGCTTTGGTGGGAAAATGCAGACCTTTAAACTTTCTCTACCAAACTCAATGCATTCTGTATTTAACTTACCCCCTAAAACAGTTTGTGTTATAGGAATTTGAAAACTGCATATAAAACATGGAAAAAGTCTCTACTTAATTAGCTACTGAGTTGAGCTCAGTTTAAGCAAAATAACAACCATTTCTTTGTGCTAACTTTTTTTAATTATATGCATTATATGCATCAGACTGTCCTTATGCCAAGGCTATTTGAGCATCGGCTTCTGCTCAAATGTTCTAGTCTTGGCAAAGAGAAGAATCAGGAAATGTCTGTATGAAGATGCTTTTTCATGTCTACCAGGGCAAGAACATTACTTTCTCAGGAAAAAAGGCAGCTATATTAGAATTGCCATGAGTTCAAGCACAGTATCTTGCAAGCTCCCAGGTGCTTCATGGTAAAGCAGTGCAGAGGAGGAAAGGCAAGGACAGGTGGGAAAGCTACTGTCCATATTCTTTGCAGACACTTTTCCAGGGACTTCTGCAGAAAATACCCCTTTTTCTCTATTATAAATGCAAACATTAGAAAAAAAGTGTTAGGTGGCAAATGCACTAGTCATGCAAGAAGGAAAATCAGATCAGGCACAACCTGAGCCCCTGTATGTCACAGCAAAACATGGAAGGCAACACCCATGTGCAGCACCAGGATGAGGTGGACTGTCTCTTGCTTCTGAATATCTTAGGATGCAAAGCTGTTCCTAAGTCATTTTGGTTCCTTTCTTTTTAGAATACACTTAGGGAGACACTGGTTTCACAAAGTGTTTGAGCTACCCTACTGGAAGAAGAACTTCCTGAGATGTCAAGAGTAAATCTCCAAAAATCATGTCCTGCTTACTCCTTACTCTTACTCCTGAGATTACTTTTTGCTAAAAAAATTGCAGCTTCAAATTTGGTTCTCTCTTAAAGATGACAGAAGTGAAGGTATAGTCAGAGAGTAAGAAGAGAAATTAACACAAATTAGAGATAAATCAAATAAGCACAAGACTGCTGTATTTGACAGCCTCTTCCTGTTCCCTCAGCTCTTCATAGTTTGTGGAGTGTCAGAGGCATACAGTGGAGGCAGTTGAAAAGTACAATTCCCAGCATGGCCCTGAGTGAGCTGTCTTGTTCTGTTTTCTTAGCTGAGGTCTTTGGAGACAGTGGGAAAATAAAAACAACAACAAAACTCTCAGTTGTTCAAGCTTGTTTACTGGAAGTGGAAAATAAAGAAGAGTAAGCAATGTAGATGGGGAGGAAGGTAGAAATAATAATTTACAGGTTGCTAAGGGGAGAAAAGAAGTTCAGAGAGGGTGATATAGGACATAGGTTTTTGGAGAATGCTAAGAATTATGAAAAAATCAGTTGAATGAAACACTGGAGACTTCTCTAGATTTTCCCCTCTGCTCCTGTGTCTCATTTAAGACAAGGACAATTCAAAAAATGAGTGCACACAGGGCATAAACAGGTTAAGCTTAGAGAACAAAGTCAAAATTTTGGTGACAGATCCTACGCTTGTTTATCCTGGGGTAAATCATGAATTGTCCCATTGGGACAGCTCTGAGTTTGCCTCAACATGACTGAAAGCAGAATGTGGCCCTTGCACAATATGTCCAGATGTTCCTTTTTTATTATGATGAAAATGTGAGAGTTTCAAAGATATCTCTCAGACTGATGAAATTCACAGCCTCCGCCCTCTCCCCATGTAGCTCTGCTTAATTCAGCTGGTTACACCAGAGACAACTAGATTTTTGGCTCACTGAATATTTTTTCAATGTTTTACATTGCAAACTGACTATACAGGTTTGTTGGTGCCTGAAATTTAGCAAACCAAAGCTATCCTGGTGCTTTTACAAAGACAGCTGGCCCAAGGGAAACATTTCAGGTTTCTAGGACAGCAACAATTTTTTGCTTCTTGCCTTGTCTGCTGTCTGCAGGAGCTACCAACAACCTGCACAAGGTTTCCCCTTTTTCTTTTGGGCATTACGCCAGCCACAGATAATCAGCAAGCAGAGAGCAAATTGTTCATTATTTGCTGCTGAATTGCTTGGTGCAGGTGCATATTCTTCATTTCAGCTGTCTCTCACACTCTTTTTGTCTGGATGATCTCATTTTGCAGATTCCTTGCACTTAGTAAGGAATCCCAGAGATATAGAAAGGATCTATCATTTTACAGTCCCATGACAAATTCTGGCAATGTCTAAGCAGGTGCTCAGATATGCTGGATATCCAGAAAATCAAGATACTTGCAAAAGAAGATGGATAGTTGGTTTGACTCACTGCACTGCATTTTATGGACGTGTTCATGTACATTGCAGGAGCCAAATACTGTCCTAATGAAACAGTGCAGAGAATTTCATGAGAACAAAGGGGAAGGGAGTGGGCAGGGGTGGTAAATGTGTATAATCCTGCCATTTTCTTTCCCTAGAAAACCCTCCACATTTTGAGGCTGAAAGGGTCATGGCTAGGAAACAAAGGTGCCTTGTCCCGCTTGGCAGTCCAGACAGCTTTCTTTGCTTTCCAGTTAAATGCCAGGCTCTGGTAGGCTCTGCCTGGGGTCAGCTGGACCTGTTCATGACTCAGAACTTCCTCACTGTGGTGTGGCTGTCCAGGGAGAAGGCACAGCTGGAATGGCTGTATTATATTCACAAATATCCCTTACCTCCTTTACTCTGATTCCATTGACCTTCCCCAGCAGTTAAGCTGTGATCTGACACTAGTTGGAGTTTTGGCTGGGCAGGCAAAAAACTTCTGCTGTTCTTATGTTGTCTTCAAAAGAAAATGATCTCTGGGTGCTTTGTCCCTCATGAATCCAGCTGCAGAAAGAGAGGAGTGAGCCAACCTTCATTCAAACTACATGACTGCTGGCATCATGCTGGTAAGAGTCCCTTTTGCTCTCTCACCAACCTTAGCTATGCAAACCTCTTCATATTTGATAATCTATTACAATTGCATCTGTAGGGGCTGATCCTATCGTATCTGGGGCCCTTTATGGCCCTCAAGATGCCTTTTTACAGGCTGTACAGGCAGTCCCAGGACTGATTATACTAATCCCAGGTTTGATCAAGTGAAGATAAAATTAATGGATGGGCTGTGGCCATGAGGTTCAACTCTACTCCCACAGAAGTTAACACTAATTCCAGTTTTCTCAAGAGAAGATATCTTCCACAAAACTGTAACTTCAGCAAGCCAGGGCATTATTAAAATCAATAATAACAGATAAAAAATAAGGCATGGTGGTCCATCAGTGAAATGATTTACCTTTCTTCTGTTGCTGAAAGAAGAATCCTCTCTGTTTCTCTGGTTGCTTCTTTCCTGGAGCACCACAGTGTACCCTCCTGCTGTGCAGGTTGTTGCTTTGGTTTACCACGATGGACTTGGGCTGTAGCACATTTGCTTTGCTGTCTGCAAGTTGTGCTGCTGGAAGAAATTGGACAGGCAGTGGGCTCCCTAGAAGATTGCTCCTTCTGCCAGGAAAGGGGGGCATCATAGGGCCAGTGGGATCAAGGAGAGGGGTTTGTGGTCTTGAGGCAATGTCACAAGTCACATCTCATACATGTCTTTTGTTGAGTGAGAACCTCCTCTCAGCTGATGAGCTTGGCCACGGTAAGCTGGATACCAGGCTGGGTGCTGGTCATCAGTGTTCTTTTATTCTGGGTCTCTCTGAGTTAATCCCACACCCTCCCCGGGCAGTGGTCTTACAGCAGTGCCACATGGCCCAGCAAACTTGACACCATCTGGGGCTGCTGCTCTGATAGGTACTCTTTTGGGATGGATTTACATCAGCTGCTATGAGCACACTTCAGCTCCAGTCTGTTCTTGCTCTGCAGAACCAAAGACCAGCAGGACAAGCACACCTTCTGGTTGTGTGCTTGCATGGTGTCCACCAAAACAGGACTGAGTCTACAGATATTTCCCTGAAACACTTGAGCACACTGACCAAGAGAGCACCTTGGTGGGAATCCAGCACCTGAAATAAATCCTTCATGCCACTGCTAACACAATTTTTATCTGCATAATCAGGGCATAGCAGCAGCAAAGCAGAATTGTTTAGTACCTTTGCCCAGAGAAATATCCAGATACCCAGGGAGAAAAACGTCGTCTTTGGGTACAGACTTTAGATACACAGCAATGAGACACAGGAGGGGGGACGACACATGACATCGCCTTTGGCCAAAATCTATCTCGCAGGGAGATGTTTAGCAAAACAACAACCATCACCACCACAGAGCTCTCTGGGTTGTCACAGAAAATGATTACACTGATTAGCCTTGAAGTTAAAATCAGGAAAAGAATTGTTTGGATCAATTCTTGCTAGCAGCTGAAAAGAGACACACACTTCCCTATATGGTAAAAATGCAGCTCACATTCAGTGGGAAAATGTGGGTTTTATTTTCTTCAGTTACAGCGGTTAATCCTGTCAGTTCATTTTAATAATGTTTTTTATAAACCCATTCTGATCCAGATGTGCTATGTTATTGTGTTCTCTTCAGGGACACTGGGCATTTATTCCACATTTACAACACTTTAATGATGCTCACAGAAAAAGAAGGGATTCAAAAGCTATGGTCCAGTGATTATTTTTAACGCTTTCCAGTATCTTTTTCAAAATGCCTAAATTCACTTTATCTCTACAGGATAAGGCTTGTCTGCATACCAGGTTTGAAAAAAAAGATAAAAGATCCTGGCTTGACCTGAGGATGACCTTTCTGTACACAAGCTCCGTTATTGAAGAGGAACTGAAAGCAGCAGTGCTTAGCAAAACCAAACCAAACAAGCCTGAGAAGCAGGCGGAGGGGCTGGAGCTGTCACCCAACAGAGAGGAGAAGCCCAGAGTGCCAGCCCCTACCTCTGTGCTCCCTGCCTGGGTGCCCGGGAGCCAAACCTCAGTGCAGACCTCGGGGACCTGTGTCAGCAGAGAGCCCCAATGGGCCAGGCTCTTTCCCAGCCCCAGAAAGGCTTGTGTCTAAAAGCAGATCCGAACAGCTGTAGAATTACATCTGCTCCTCTGAGGAAATGTTCAGGGGGTTCTTAGGTTTAGATTTTGGTTTTGGTTTGGGTTTTTTGTTTGTTTGCTTTTTTGTTTGTTTGGGGGAGGGGGTTGGGGTTGTTTGGGTTTTTTTTAGTCAAAGTTGCTGTGAGCCTCCTTGATTTCATCATCCTGAACAGGGCATGTTCAAAGCAGGCTGCAATTGCTCAGAGATTGCTGAGGAATTTGGACTTGCAGCTACTTGCAGGAATTTAGATAATTACTCATCCTTTAAATGTGAGACATTTTTATACCCATACAGCTCCTAATTATATAAGGAGCATCAAATTTGTGATAGCTGGTAGATGCTTTTTATTGGGTACTGCTATATGATATGAGGTTTTTTCACACAAACATGGTAATATACTTCTGGGTTTCTGGAATTCTTCCCACCTATGAACTGTTGGTGCTTTGACTTTGCTGGGAGAAGCTGCTGACCACACTCCTGATTTGCAGATCTCTGCTTTGCTATGCACTTATCTGCTGCTTCACAGAGCAAATTGGGAAGTGATATTTCCCTTAAGAGATTTTTTTCCTTCAGCTGAAAAAATCCCCCACTTTTTAAGGAACTGCTTTGTCAAAAACCTCTTTTAATTTTTTCTGGAAAAAGCAAAAAAAAGCAAGTCACTGTGTAAGAGCTTAGAGATGAGGGAGTCAGAGTGTATGATAGGTGCTTTGTGGTAAGGGCAGCTTCAGGACATCTCAGTTTTCTGGTGCATCTCAGTTTTCTGGTACTGTGAGCCTGTTGGTACGGCTGAATCATGTTCTCTAGGATACAAGGGTTTGGAAAACATTTCACAGTGCAGTCCCACCTTGAACTACTGACCTCAGGGCTAGCTTGCCCGGAGGAGCTGAGTGACCCCCTGCACCCCAGTGAGACACTCAAGGGGGCATTCTGCTCCAGGGCACCCCAGCACCACCTTGCCCATGGGTACAAATAGCCAGGCAGTATCCCTGATTTTTATGCTGTTGCTCACAAGTGGTCAGGGTTAGGCCAGAGAAGTCTCCTTCTTACAGATGGGTGTATAAAGGTCCCCATGTCAAAGCCAGTTTTCTTTACAATGTTCAGTGCTTCCTTTCCCAGTGCTGGCTGATCCTTGGCCTCCCAAGGTACAGCAGATTACAGATAAAGAAGCCAAGAGGAACAACATGACCCTCTGCCAAGAGGAACCTTACAAAAGCAGCAACTCAGCTTGTGCTCTTTAGGAGTGGGGTGGTCTTGCTGTGTCAGAAACAGTGCAGCCATCCAAGCCACTGGGTTATTAACGTGCTGCATCAATTTATGTGCTTCCTGAAGGAACTATATTTTACTTTTATCAGCCATCTGTTTTTCAGACTTGACATTGATGGTTTCAGTTTTGCTGCTAAAATGCACCTTGCACTCTAGAAAATATTTCCTGCTCAGGTTCCTGCCCCAGTGACTTACAGAAACTGCGAGAGATCAGACAGCGATGGAAACTTGTGACCACGTCCTCCTGCAGCTGCTCAGCGGCAGAAAAGCAGCCGCAGCTGTCTGAGAGGCGGCACACATGGTGAAAACATTGCCAGCCCGGCCCCTCTGCTGAGAGCAAGCTGGACAAGACCCTCCATGGAGGAGGGAGTGAGACTGACGAGCAATCTCTCGTGTCCTCAGGATCACTCACCTGCACCGTCTCTGTGAGCAGACCGCCCCACCCCGCAGCCAGCAGCCGGGCCAGCGGGAGCGCATCTGCGGGGATTCGTGTGCCATGTCCTGCAGCGCCTCGGCCCCGGAATGTCCCCTCGCTGTGCCATGACCTAGCAGCACCCTCCCTGGGGCCGTCCTGACCCAAGACACAGCGCCCGGCCCTGGCCCCGCGTCCTCCTCCGCTTCCTGGCTTCCCCTGAGCAAACCCCGCTCCTCCCAAGGCAAAGCCTGCAGGAAGCAGGGAATGGGGTCTCCTGCAGGAGGAAGGCAGATGGTTAGATGCAGACAGAAGACTGTTGAAAGCACGGGGATATTTTACTTCACCTAAATAAATAAAGCAAGATGATTTAGCAGTTGCAGG
This sequence comes from Parus major, assembly GCF_001522545.3. Classification (NCBI taxonomy): domain Eukaryota; kingdom Metazoa; phylum Chordata; class Aves; order Passeriformes; family Paridae; genus Parus; species Parus major. The sequence goes on from NC_031799.1 coordinate 17,057,543, forward strand.
CAGTTTCACGCTTTTAAATTGTCATGCGATGAGGCTGTCACATCACGTTCAGACTCTGTGTAAACTGTGGGGGATTTCACACTCATATCTCTTAGACTTATTTCTTGCTAATATTTATATCATAAGTAAATTTTCAGAAATGAGTACAGAACCAACAGGATTGCTCGTAAGGCTCTACTTGCAAACCAGAGAAAAGGAAGTCTAAGAAGTCAACGCCCTTGACATCAGGGCCACCAGTGAACATGTTGTGAACCAAAAAACCATCGGAAAGATGCATCATGGGACTGAGGCATATATATGGACACTGCTACAATGCCAGTGGGAGCAAACTTACTCAGACCAACACTTCAGTGGTTTATTAAGACTGAGTGAATAATGTGGAAATAACAATCAATAATTTAACCATCTACTTCCTGAAACACTAAGGGATTTAAATTATTGAACAAATGCTGTTTTACTAATTTATAGCTGGATCTATACTGTGAAAAATTAATATTCACTTTGAATGACAAATTATAGATATTACTTGACCAAGTTAAACAGAACACAGATGTATTACTTATTTCTTACACATTTTTATGCCCAGAGCCAAAGCTCTTCTGTTTTGGGCATGTTCCTGAGAGTCAAACACACATGCCTGCCTTGCACACCCCAGTACATGTACATGCCATCACTGCATGGGTCACCATCTCCTGCTGCCATAAACCCTCTGAATTTTGTTGAATCAGGATAAATGGTGATGTTTCTCCTCTTTCCCTCTTAATTTTATTGATGAAAGTTTATGCTACTCTTGCTGTTAGCTAGCTGACACCAGTAAGAGGTGTGAACACAGCTGTGCAGTCATTCCAGAATCTGTTTACCCTAAATAAAGCATTTGGGTCTAGCAGTCACTGCCTGCTCTGACACTTCTGGGAAGGCTGGATTCTGGGTGCAGGCAGGTGCTACCAGGTTGCTCAACAGTGTTCTAGATAGACATCTTCTCTTACAGACTTTTCCTGGAGCATTGGGCATCTAATTACAATTAGAAGATTGAAGAAGTCTTCTTTGAAGTCACTGTAATTACTTTGTCTGGACTATATTGTATGGTTATTTTTTGGTCTTGTCAAGCACAGGCTACTTATAATTGATACAGAAAGGAGGGAATAAGGAGAAGAATAGAAAAGGAACGGAAAATGTCACAGTAAGGTCACTTAAACAAAGCTTTTTGATATGTGAAGACTATCCAGCAGAATGAAGCATTCATCTCTTCTTGAGATTTTCAGAAGTTTTTCCAAAGCAAACATTGAATGTCACAACAGTAATTAATCAACAGAGTCAAGCTATTTCCTCCTTACTTGTATGTAAAGTGTGATGTAGCTGTTCACACAGCAGTCTGTAAAAAACAGAAAGCAAGCAAAAAATCTTGCTTGCTTGCTTGCTTGCTTGCTTGCTTGCTTGAAAAAGCAGCACTTTTGTGGCATTCACTGACTTTGTTCTTGAACAGGCAGCATTCTTTTTAAAGCAGCAAGCTGAGCAACACAGGAATCTACAAATTGTAACAGACTCTTGCAAAAGAACTGACACTTTATCTTAATGTACATCTGCAATTATAAAAGTTGTGAGAAAGTTGCAAAATAAACCACAACCCTGGAGGACCTGGTTCTGTACATCTAACTATGGGAAGCTGACAAAAAACCTTTTATATGAATCTCAGAAACCACTGAAAACTGAAAAACAGGACTGCATGTTCTTTGTGTATCCAAGAAATTTCCCAGAAAGATTTCAAGTCTTACAGTTAGCTTTTGTACTGGAATAAAAAGAAAGATAGTAGCCTTTACAGTGAATGGCAGCTCTGTAAAAGCACAATACTGTGAGAAAACATATTATATTACATATTGCATCATGAGGTAAATTAATTAATTAGACAATATTAGTTTCTGTTGACATAAAGGATTCTTACTTTTCCAAATCAAATCATAGACAGTTTCACAATCAGAACAACATGTTTTTCATTAGAGATAAAAGGAGGTAATTATACTTTAACATCATGGCCTCAGTTCTCAGGTTGTATTAACCTGCATTCTGTGAGAGGTTTGTGGAATGGATTTTACCTTGGACTGTCACCAGATAGGACTTCCTCTACATTCAGAGAATTATGGTTTCCCCATTCTATTGGAAAAAACAATGTCTGTGTCTGAGCTGTGAATTAGGTACTCCATCCTCACCAGCATAATTTATTGGATAAATAATGTGGTCTGGCAGACAGAGAAAGGCCTGGGAGACATGTCTCCTGGGTTATGTGCCTGGTGTTACTACCAGGGTACTTTACAAATGCTCAGCAATCCTCTAACCTTCCTGTGCCTCTGCTTTATGAGTAAGGACCATAATATCTTCCATTTTTGGAGGAGTATTTAGAGCAATGGGTGAAAGATGTTGTGCTTACCCTAAAAATTATCATTGTTAGTACCAAAATTTTAATTAAAATGGTTGCAATGTATTGCAGGAAGGAAACTTCCCTATAAAAAGATGTAGTAGGATTTAGAACACATTGCAGAGGAGGCACAGTAACAGCTAGAAAAGTAGAGCTAGAAAGCTCTACGTTCCCATATAATTATAGGGACATAAAGCCATACCAAGCATAACCACAGCATCCCAGACAGCATTTGTACAGAGACAGAGTACAGGGAAGACATGGTTGCCACAATGATCCTAGGCAGCTGTAGAGTAGCTGTCTGGAGTCAGAAAGCTTTTTCTTCTATCTAACCATGCAGACCTTTAGTTAACTTAATTACATCTTATCCCACTCATACTGAATTTGGCAAGCAGTTTATTCTTGGGTTTTGTTCCAGTTACAGCTAATACATCCCTTTCCAATACTCACTTTTTGAGTCAGAAAAAATGCAGCTCCTCACAAGCTGCATTTTCTCTTTTTGCTCCCTGAACTTCTTTGGACTTTCCTGTGTTTGTTTATAACTTTAAGTGCCGAGTCCAAGTGTAGAGAATTCCCTTTAACTGAAAAGCCTTACCCAAGCAAATACAGAAGAATTGCCTCCCACGATTTTCACATAGTAGCCCTGATAATACTTAACAGTATAACTGTTGCCATTTCTGCCACAACCTTTTGCTCTTCCCTCCACAACAAGCCTGATGTCCTCCAGCAGGACCACTGCCTACTCACTTTGCATCAGTACACTGATCTCTACTTCATAATACATCACAGCTGTCTTTATTCAATGCCATTTATTCAATTTTAGTCACATTTTCAGTCTAGAAAGGTCTTTCCTTTTTATTATTTTTTATCCTGTCCTCCAAAAGCTAGGCAATATGTTTTTGGCCAATTTTGTAGGTGCACCCTTTATTCCCTTATCAAAATTATGGTTGAAAATACCATTTAGAGACTACTCAGGTACAGATCACTGTAGGCATCAACAGAATGCCAAACTGTAGATGACACTTCTCTAAATACAACTTTTTGGCTGATTATGGATCAAATGTTATGCACTTCATATGTCTTTATTTTGCTCATCAGAAAGAAAGTTCTTTCAACTGAAATCTATTGCCATGTTAAAAATAAGGATATTTTCATTCTACTTTCAACATATTTTAATCTCAAAGAAAGACAGAAGTAAACAGAGTTAAAGTAATTTATTACTGTTTTTACACTTAGTCACAAGTCTTTCCTACCTTAAGTGGCTGGTGCTTCCACAGCCAGTGACTGTTTAAACTAGTTTTCATGAATGTAACTGTGTAGAAATAAATTTTAAATGTAACATGGATTTGGACTGGGTCCCATTTAGAGCTACCTATGTCTTTAACCTTTATCAATCTCTCCTGGGGAATTTAGGTGACATGGTTCCATTTGCTTTCCCTGACAGCAAAACCTTGTAGCTCAGCCCTTACTCTCCAAACAGCAGCCCCTCCCCTGCTCATACATTTGCTTCATCAGCTCAGCCTGGTTGCAAAAATTCTGTTTGGGAGTTATGACAGCATTTGCCCCAAATCAGTCTTTTCATAACAGCATCATCCATTTCTACAGGGGTTACTGGAGCAAGCAGCCCACATTCCTGAAGGGAGAAAGGTTCCTCTAGTTCTGTATGCCAGTGGGGCTGATAGGAGGTTGTCAGGTGCCCCATTTGCCCCAAGGCTGGATGTCAGGTCTGAGCAGGGAGCAAAACTCCTTCTACTTCTGGCCTGCCTTCAGCAGGATTCATGCTTGTCTGGGCCAGTGTGAGTGCAAAGAGCATGAAACCACTGCATTTTCAGCAGCACCAGGTGATGCCTGACATGTGAAGAATGGGAGCCCACAATAAACTTCACAATCCTGCTTCATTTCTATAAGCTGTGGAGGCCTCAGTGCTCTCACTGGGTGCATTTTGCTTTATAGAGCCATGGTGATACAGCATGGCAGTGCAGTAGGCAGCAGAGACACAGTTTGTTAATACAGTCCTTTCCCCCTTTGTAGTGCTACAGCAGTTTCTGCCTGCCCTAAAACACATCCAAAATCATCTGCTTGCCTTTCCTCTTTAGACATTGCATAAAACATCTAAATGGCAGAATCTCGTTCCTCTTTTGAACTGATTTAACAACTGGTGAGGCACTGGAGAATAAGGGTCTTTTCCAAAAATATACAGTCTGACTGCAGCGCTGACATTGCAATATTAATGTGGTAGGTACAGAGCAGCTTATAACATCCAAAGTGAAATCACCACATTTCCATGCTGGGCAGCTAGTGCTAGACAAGTACATATTCATCTACCCCGACCCTTCCCTGTAATAAAGAAGAAAGACACACCTAGAGAAAATAATTGAGCATACTGTTTTTGGATACCATACTAAGATTAAATGTTGCCCTGCTTCTGCTCAAGACCTTCTGAATGTTGCAGCTGAGTCAATAATGTCTTTTCAAATCAGCTTATTGTTTTGCAGGCAGCTGCCCAAGCTGAGGCCTGGAGCAATCAATCCCAGCCCATGGAACCCGTTTTCTGCAGGCTGTTCAGTCTTAGCCACAAGGTAAACTGTACCCGGCTCTTTGAACGCAAAAAAAAGTGAGACATGTTAGAGACTGCCCTTGGAAGGACAGCTCTGGGACAGGAGAGCCAGTGGTTTTCACTGATGTCATGAAGAACTTCTGAAATTCGTGTGGGCTGGAGCCTGAGCCTCCCCACACCACAGGGGTGTTCTATGCTGAAGCAGTGCATGAATGCAAAGGCTGCTCTCAAGGACCACCTCTGCCCTGCCTCCGCTTTACCTTGGACTCTGCTGTGGGTCAAAGATCTCAAAAGGATCAGGGGAACAGCAAAACTGTTTTCAAGTGGTTTGCTAGTTGTGGATAGGCAAATTTTGCCTTTAATACAAGCACATCCCACATGCAAGCTAGAGAGCTGACCAGGGACGTGCCAGTCAGTAGGTTCAAATATTTTGCCCTAACCGAAACTAACCATTAGACTGCTCCAAAACCCTTCTCTTTGATGTGTTTTCTCCTCTAGCCCTATTACTGCCACAAGCACTGGTGCATTTCCCTAGAGGCATCCAAAAGAGCCAGCAGCTCAATATGCCCTGGGCATAGTTTATATGGTAAGTGTAATGAATTTTTGGGTTTGCTACTTGTGCTTCCTGAAAACCTGCTTTCCTTTTCAGATGTTTTAGTTTTTATAGCTGTCTAATCAAGGTAGAGGAAAATAAAACCACTTTGCAGTCAATCACAGGTGGTGTAGCACAGCCATTTAAAGCCAATCTTTCTGCCATTGCTGAAGACACTTGAACATTGGACAATGTTGAGAGGTCTCTGTCAGGCAGAAAGAAGAGCTCATCTCCCAGGCTCCTTCCAGCCTTATGGTTCTTGGATTTTGTGAATAACAAAGTAAATTCCTAAAGGCAGTTGTGCTGTGTGCACTTATCAAGGTGGTTAATTCATGAGACTGCTTATTAATAATGGAGCAGAGCATCGCTATGGAGAGAATATTGTACTTATTAACAACAACTCTCCAGAGATCTGTGGGGTGCAAGATTCTGCTACCTTTAATAAATAATATAAACGAGTTATTTCTGTAATGTTATGCAACTAAAAATCTCATTTAAACATGTCTGCAAATCATCTATCACCTGCTATATTATTGTTGTGGTTTGTTTAGAGAGGATTACTTATCTCTCCTTAACTGCTAGATAAAACAATATCTTTTATCTTGACTGCTATAACACCCATTTTACTGAAAGAATAATATTTATATTGCACCTGATATATTATCCAATATTTAAATGAAAGGCTGAACTTGGGCAATACCTCTCCACTGATCATTCATCACAGTCCTGACTGCTTCTGCATGTCCCTACCGAAATGCATATCTTGCTTTGCATTAACTCACTGCAGTGTCCTCTTATCTCACAAGAGAATTAGCAGTGTTTAAGGACATAGAACAGATTTTAAGCCCACATAGACTTTCTTAGTTTGAGGTGAGTAAGGCAGAGGTACGTGAAATATATTCAGTGAATAATTTGGCCCAAGCTGTGCAAGCTGATTTGGATTTGGATATCTAGGAATGTGACACTGCTATGTCATATGTAAAGCTCAGTGGCAACTCTAACCTTACAACACTTCTCTGATATAAGTAGGATAGACACGTGTCTGGAGTAGCAATAATTTGCTTCTCTGCAAATGGAGTTTTCCTTAAACCTCTGATATGCTCTGACATGGTGTCAGATTATATCAAAGCATTTTCCATAAGCCAGTTTTGCATATGTGAGAGATGCTGTCCATGACAGGCTCAAGGCTGAAATATTTAAATTATTCAAATATTTAATTTATGAGTTGTTTACAAATACAAACTTTAATTCCTTTGGCTTTCCCTGGATAATCCAGTGTATCTCCTCCTTTTCCCCATGACTAATTGGCTGCAGCCTGAATATAGAGAAGGTCTGTGTTCTCTGCAGTAACACACAAGGCCATTATCAACAAAGTTCTCCTATTTGGTTTTTACCAGTGTGAGCTCAACATGAAGATAGAGAGGGCTTTAAATTCATATCCATGCTGTTATTTGAAAAGTGGTGTTAGAAAACCTAAAATTATAAATTGTGCTATCTCTGATCTAGTAGCTGATCCCAATCCCTCCTCAGAAAGTTGAAGAACTTCTGTTAGCATAAGTGTGGGCTTTTCTCTGTCTCTGTTTCTGTCTGTAAGGCAGGACTCTCCTTTTCTGCTGACTTCTGCTTAGGATAATGAGGGATTCCTCTGAGTTTCACTCAATGAGTTTTTAAACATTCCTCCTAACTGAAACATGACTATTAATTTCAAGTTTCTTGAAGAAAATTGTAGGAAAAAAATCACTTAAACAAAATACTTCATAGCATGTGATAGTGTATTTAAAACAACTACACATCATGAAGTTAGACACAGATGTTGACGATACTCACACTTATCAGGCAATTTTCAATAGACTCCAGGAGTCATAATAATCATATAGGTTAAAAGTCAGCTGCAGTGAGGAAGTCTGGTTATAGGTAAAACAGTAAGTCATAACAGCTCACAAGCTTTCTGGATTTATTTAGATCAGCCCTTGTGAAAAGTGATGAGCCCAATCCAGTCATAGCAACAGAACAGAATGGTGTAAACCATAAGAGCAGCAGTTGCTTTATGAATCTGCTGGCAGGGATGCCTGGTGAGCTCTGCCCAATAAACAGTCACACTGATGCAGAGAGGGGATGGAACTGGCCCAGGGGCTGCAAAACTTGCCATGAACATTTTGGGAAATCCCACTTAACTGCCTGTTGCTGCAGCCTGCAGACCCTCTCTGCTGATTCCCCGACACTTGGCAAAACAGAGCAGGTACCAGAATAATGCCATCACATGGGACAAAACTGCCTGCATGCCAGGTTAACAGTGCCGGGGAAACATGCTACAAGCAGAAGTTCTGGCTACATCTAAGTGAATTGATCAATCCATTAAACCAAGATCTCAAACTAGGCTTAAAATAGTGCTGAGGAGCTCCAGTGCTACATACACTGGTTTCAGGTGACTATTTTGCAAGAAAACAGTTTTAAAAAAACAAACCTGTCTAACCTGTTGAGGCACTTGAAATACCAAAAGCACTTACAGTTTCTGGCAAAAATATCCTTAGGCAACAGTAGCTGTGCTATCTTGCATGCCCAATAGCACCTCTCTCTTGGCTGGTGTCACTATCTAGGTACACATCTCCTTGCCTGTGGCACTTTAGGATGCAGAAATTAAGTGCCCCCATGCCTAAATCCCCTGGAGAGCATTATTTTTCATGCATACCAGGACACACCTAGGTAAAACTAAGAGGCTACATCTATTCTAGTGAAGAAAATGGTTTCTCTAGCCCTCAAGGCAGCTCATGGCATGTCATGCATGCATTCATGGCTTCACTCTGCTTTTGTCAAGCTGTTCCCTGAGAAAGTGGCAGGCTGTGGACTAGCTCTGAGCTGCTCCTCCACCTCACCTATTGCAGTCTGGGCTCTCATGGGCCAGCACTTTGCCAGGGCTCTGCTAATTGATAAGCACTGTGCAAGCTGCTGCTCAGACCTGGTCTGGCTTTGCTTAGTCTATTAGTACACATCCCCTGTCCTGAGCAACTCAGATGCTGGGATGCTTCTGGCTTCACTCCAGATTGTGGGTTAGGTTATTAGCCTGAAAGTACCTTGTAGTACCTTGTGAAGAGGTATAATTTCATATAATATCCTGGTTTTTTGCTTTTAAGCAGAACAAATAAATGGTCAGATTTGGGAGAGAAAATGGAGGTTGATTTTTATTTTTGCAGTGCAGATGCAAGTGCATAGAGAACAACACTTATGACAGATGAAATGTCAATTCTCTCCCCAGTTTCCCTAAGGCTGCCACTGCTGCTTGGAGATAGTTTAATCTATAAATATTGTTTTGAAATATTGGGGGTTTTTGTCCATTCACAAGAATATGCTGAAATGGGCCATGCCCATTCCCCACATGATAGAGCAAGGGTTCTTCTCAAAGATAATGCAAGCCTCCAGAATGAATCTTTGTTTCCTAAACTCAGGAAAGAGAATTGTGAAATAGAATCCTGTCTAGAAAGGCTTTTGATTTACTGATCTGAGGATGAAGGACCTGTGTGGAAGTCTCTGCCCTCTCTGCCCACATTGTGGCTGGGAAAACCCACGAGCACTGTGAATCCTGCAGGGGTTAGCTTCTTCCTGACTACTGGAAGAGCAAACTGCTCAAGGATCCACCCTCAGGGACTGGGAGCTACTCATAGTAATGGCTTTTGGTGATGCTGTGTTTCACACTGTTCTGAAAAGTAGCTATGACAAAGAAAATTTGCCAGACCTCCAACAACAGCTTGGATTAATGAATAACCTCACTCTGGGCGGATATATAGAAATACACTCTTGTGAACTTTGCTCTCAGCAGTTTAACTTGAGGTGCAACAACAGCAACAGACATGATGCAAAGCTTACATGTCTGTGTTTTAAGATCCTGGCCAGGAAATAATTTTAAAAGGCAGAACAAAAGGAAAGGTGTTTGAGGATGGTTGAGGTGGGGAAAAGATTTAAAGCAGAAGAGGGAGAAGCAGAGAGAGGAGCTAGATGCCAGAGAGGGAAAAATAATAAATTCATAGCATTCCTGCCAGGCTCTTAGCAAAGCAAGATCATCAGCAAGACAGGATGGGGCTTAAAACACAGGGGGAAAATCAGTGAGGGATGAGCACAGCAAAATGGCTGAACTTGGAGATCTGGGGGCACAGCAGTGGCCAGTGCTCTTGTACACAGCAGAATATTGCACCAATGGGTTTAGAGACAAAACATGCTCCTGGGTGCATGCCTGTGCATCAGGCTTGAGCTCCAGCAGCCACCTCTCCGTGCCAGCAGCGTTTATTCCTTGTTTCAAGAAAAAGTGAGTTGCGCAAGGTTGGTGTGTACTATCTCCATATAAGGCCTGGGAAGCAGTCCATGCTGGCAGCTGGGGCTGCAGGGCTGCCATGGCACAGGTTCTGCCAGTGGTGGGCACAGCGCAGGGTGCCTGCCCCTTCTCCCTGGGTTTAGCTGCTAAGGTGGGAAAGGCTGATGAGTCTGAGGCCAGCACTAAAAGGAGGGTTGGTTGCCAAACCAAGCAGTGAAACTGTTAGAGAAAAAAAAAAAAAGTCAGCAGTTCTTAAACAAATATCTTTCATAAACACAGTGCTGCCTGGACTGCATTGCTGTGAGCATGAGTGTGTGCTGCTGACATTAGCTTACATATTTGCTTTTCAGAGGTTCAGGGAGATGTGTGCTACATGGGTTTGAACTTAAAAGACAGAAATCTCTCTCATCCTGTGGTTGGCATCTCTAATAGGTACCTGGTTCTCTGTGGAATGAGGTTGCTGCTGTGGACCTTCCTCACAAGGGCTATAGCCCCATTGTTTCAAGGGATGAGCCACACTCTCCCAAGAGCTGAAGTATGTGGCCATGTGGAGTCATTAAGAGTAATCACAAGTCACTATTTAGTTATTCAAAGGGCCCAAAAATTTTAGATGAATTGGGCTATGAGGTGCTCTGGCATTTCTGGTATGGAGTGTCTCAATTTGTTGCATACAGAGTACCTTACCCCCTGAGGACTTATATACCCTCAAATGAATACTCCTAGAAATATAGGCAGCAATACAGCTTCTCCTCTGAGGCGACTCTTGAAGCATATGGTCACCAGACATACAATTGGACCTACACTAGAAATGATCCCTCTTTGTCAGCTAGTCTATGCTTTATTGATGTGTCACATTATGTGTTAAAATGAAATGTAGTTAAGAGGGTTAATGGTGGTGATCATTTTTTATCCATGCTTCTGGAGATACAACCAACACATTTGGGTCATCCTTGTTTGCCACTCACCAAGTTCTCTGCTCTGTGTGCAGCTGACCCACATTTCCCCTGCCTTGGCCACAGCTGCACCTCAGCTTTGCTCACACGGCAGCAGTGAGAGTGCAGGTCAGCTGAGGTGCCGCTGTCTCTGCACAGCACAGCTCCCTGGGGTGCATTCTGGGGGGGCATGCCGGGAGCTTTGCCAAGCGTGGAGATCTGACAGTGTTGCCTAAGAGCTGTGGGTCCTTCTGGTGAAATAAGGCTTTTCCTGGAGGTCTTTGTTGCACAACCCACAGTGATTAAGGCTTCCACGTTCTCAAGAGGAAATGAATATTTTGCAGGCTACGTAAGGAAGAATTCACGATCTTGGGAGGCTAGGATGGAAAGAATATATAAGCAAGTAATTGGGTGAAAGATGAAAGCCTTCAAAAATTGCTTCAAATGTTGGATAATGAGAGAGTGAAATGGTTCCCGTTAAGAGCAAATTCACAGCAAGTGTTAGTAGCAGGAAGAAACTATGTGCAAATTTTGACTGGGTTCAGCAATCACCTTTGTTTATAAAACAGAAGGCAATTATGCAAGAAGCTAAAGTGTTCCAGAGAAATTAAATTGCCATAGTTCATTTTGAAAAAGTGCTAATTTTTCAAACCATAGAAGCTTTGCTTTTCCATTTTTTATATAGTAAAGGCTTTTAAAATAAACCTAAGCACTAAAGAAAAGATCAGTAAATAAATGTGCATCTTGAAGCAAAATGAAACGTATCAGATAAAAAGAAACTAAGTGTTCTTTTGTGAATATTTTTTTCAGGAAAATTGAGAATTTCCATTTCAGTTTGACTTGCTTTGCATCTATTCCTCTCCATTCATCAGTGTGGTCATGAGAGCAGAAAGTCATAGTACAGATCACTCTAATGAGTGAGTTTGAAATCCTGAGGAGCAGGCTGTATAGGAGTTGGATCTGTTGTGTGAAATCCAGTTACTACTGTGAAGTGTCCTCTGTATGGAGATATTTAACAAACTTTTTTATCATTACTAACAAAGAGAAGGCAACTTGGGCCATTCTTTGATAACCAACACTAATTGCTAAGATTTGAGTCCAGTACTGGAGTATGGGAAAGCTTCCCATTCCGACAGGTCATTTCTCATGTGTCACGTTAAAAGCACAGGCTGAAGGTCTTACTCTTCATCTATTTGCACCCTTTGTGAAAGATACACTGGTATACTCCCAAAGAAGTATTGGAACACAACACATCTAATTCAGACTGTGTAATTTCTGACCATGCTGCAGAGGTAGCTAAATTACAGTAGCAGCTCATTACCAAAAACAGTCCAGACCGCATTGTAGGAAAGTCCAAGAAGGAGGAAGGCAAACATTTGCTTTAACTTCTGGAGCAACCTGGTCTAGTGGAAAGTGTCCCTGCCCATGGCAAGGGGGTGGAATTACATGATCTCCCTTCCAACCCAAACCCATTCCATGATTCTACGTTTCTTCATAATAAGTACCATTGTACTGCTCAAAGTCTAATGAGCTTTAATAGTATCATTTGAAGGAAGGGTGTTGTCTCCCTCCACAGAAACTGCCTTGTGAATCCATACAGAAATGTCCTATTCTTCATTCAGTGAACTAAGGCTTTGGTTAAGATCAGTTCCAGTGATGAATTTCAGGAATGGGGGGAAAAATAAAGTACATTTTTATTTGCTGTACACACTGGGAAAATTTACTGAAATATTTCCTGTGAAGAAACGTCCATATCTGTGCATGGAAATCTTATTGATATATAAAATTATTTTATTTATTTATTATTAGTTTGAAACAGATATTTGGAATAAAAGAATTGCTTTAATAAACTTCAGCAGGAGAGAGTACTCGATCTTGGATAGTCTTGTATTGCCTTATATTTTGTTTGTATGGTAGGTAGTATGATCATGAGGACAATATGCATAGTACAATATGCTTACATTAAAATAGCATTTAAATTAATACAGAAGTAATCAGAAATATTGGCTAGTGAGAAGGGACGCTATATTGAAATGAAAAGAAATCTTCAAAGAGAAGTTTTATATCATGTAAGACATGTCTGAAAGACTACAGGGAGTTAATTTAAAGGCAAGTATATGTAAATATATATAAATAGCTGCCAGCTGACACCTTTTACAATGGAAGTCAAACCTTAGAAATGGAAGGACGACCAATTTTAAATGTAGGAAATTGTCTTTTTCCTTAGTGTTATCCTGTGAAACACACAGTACTATTACACTCCAGAGTTAGCAGGAATTCACTATTTTTTGCTTATCTAGGAGCAAACACATGAAGAAGAGAGGCAAACTACGAGCTTCACGGTACAAATCATCAGCTAAGAATACAAACATAAGCGGTGGTAAATGTGCTTTACATTTGTAAGGTTCTTACATTTGCAAGGTTTCTTGCTTCCTTCTTAGCAGTACTTACCCCTAGCCTCACTCGGAGGCAGGATGCTTGACATGAAAGGACATCCGACTGACTTCATGTCAGTTCCTATTGCCCTCCCCCTGGAAAGAATCAGTGGATACAGAGCACTTTTGAGTGTGAAAAAGAGCCAAGATAGAAAATGTTGGCATGCTGTTCATGTGAGATATAAATATTTCCTTGTCATGGCTGGAGGTTTGGGAGACCTCAGACTGACTGGAGACACGGTGTTGTCACATGCCAGCCCCTTGGGAAACAGCTGGGAAGTCACCACAGAACAAATTACTATTCATGAGGCAAAACCCTAAAACAAAGCCTGCCCTTCAAATTCTGGTGGCCCAGTAGGGTACAGCATGGTTTAGTATGCTGGGGTATCATCTGCACAGCCAGAGGACCTCAGTGGCATATTGCCAAGAGCCTGATGGCCACGTCCTATTTGCATGTGCAGGGCTGGATTTTCAGCAGAATTCAGTGGACACAGCTTGAGTACTGCCAGTAAACACACCACTTTTTCAGTCCTTAGAGAGAAAGGGTGTGGATGTTGGTTTGAGAAGTAGGGGGACAAGATGTACCATCTGTGCATCAGGCACAGCTTTATTTCTGGCACAATGTGTGGGAGTTCCAAGCTCTTAGGTGGTTGTATTCCCTGGACTTGTTCAGACCTGTGATAGGAGATATCTGTTCACAAATATATCATTATTTCCAAAGAGCATTGTCCAAACAGCAGCCCATGCATATAGTGATCACCAACCATGTAGCTGTACAAATACACCTTGATAAAGTCTGAGCTACAGACCTATTATTTAATCAATTTTATTTCAGCTTTCACCTCAGCTTCTTCCAGGGTCTTTCCAAGATATGGATCTCTGTTTCCTTCCCAGTGTAGGAACACTCTAATAGAGACATGCTCTGAGCTGTCCCTTCCATAGCAGGGATTGGGCATGCTCAAACAGATACATCTGCTAAGCCAAGAAACCCTATGGCTTCAAGTTGTTGATTTGGAGCCATGTGGGCTTTCTTTCTGCACCTGCTTCACTGCTTCAGCATCACTTCCTCTATTTTGGCCAGCCAAACACTCCAAAAAGAGATGCATGTGTTCCAAATATGGGCAGAGGCAGCCTGCCTAGTGATAGCAGATGACAGTGGTACCTCTTCCTGTGACTTTTTCAAACCCTTGCAGGTGACTGTAGACAGCATCTTCCTCTCCACACAGCATAGTGGTTACCACGTGCTGGATGAGGACAGGGAGGAGGCAGATTTTGTAGCCTCAAGGCCTTTAGCCTTTACTAAAGCTCTCACATGTCCTCCTGTGTTGTAGCTGATTATCTACCACATGTTTTAGGTTTTTTTCCTAGTATTTGCTTTCCTGTCCATAAGCCTAATTTGCGTTTGAGCCCAGAGCATAACCTCAGAGTTGGCATTTCTGCAGTGCATATTGCTTGTCCACTGCCAATGCCACAGAGATATCCAGATCACAGTCTGTCTATCACAGTCTAGCCCATCCCTCTTCCACTTCTAAGTCTTTATGTAAATTGCAAATTGTATTTACAATAGCATTACATTTTTTTAAGCCACTGGTCAAATCATAAAACGGCACAGGGTGAAGTATAAGTAAATTCAGCTGGTAAACACTCACATGGAATTGCATTTGTGGCATATTGAATAGACTATTTAAACTGTTTAATGCATTAATGAGCTATCAATATTAAAATGCAAACATAATCTAGAACCAAATTTATTGTGCATGCACATTTCTACTAAGAACACTCATAGACTCCTCAAGTGATTTGAGTGAGAAGAGACCATAAAGATTCACCTAGTCCAAACCCTGTGTCATGAACAGGGATGCCTTCCATTAGACCAGGTTGCTCATATTCCTGTCCAGTGTGACCTTGGCACTGCCAGGGGTGGAACATCCACAACCTTGCTGGGCAACCTGCTCCAGGGTGTTGCTGCCCTCTTGGCCAGCAGCAGTTCCTTCCCCAAACCCTCACCATCCCAAAGGCTCAGGGCCTGAACACCCAACACTGGTTTCATTCCTGCTTTGGGAATACCAGGAGGGGACAGAAGACTTCAGACACAGTTGCCAAAATACAAAAAGTGAGAGAGAAAGCATGTGTACTGTTATTTTCGTGAGGTTTCTTTGAGCCAATCCTCTGATTTTTTGCTAATTTTGACCTATATCCACTTTATTTTTCTGACATCAGGATCAGGATGAACCCTAAACTTCTTTAATTGGTTTCTCCTTCGAAGTATTAGTTCTGAAATAGGTGCCTCCCAGCTCTCTGGAAGTTTTCTAGAGCTCTAGAGGGTACTTAATATAAGCCATGTAACACATAAAATTTTTTGAAATGTTCAGATACCTGTTATCTTGACTTACTGATTTATTAATAACTTTGTAATAGCTTCAGCTTTCTATTATCCTTTAATAATTTTGTAATTAATATTTTTTTGTTACAAGTAATTTTAAAAAATATTTATACTGACCAGCTGAAATATTCCACCATCGTTGTCTTTTTTGGTCCACAATCTTATGAGTTAATTTTTCTATTGAGTATCTGCTGATACGTGCATTAGTTTATCTATTGTATTCCTTTCTTTATTTCATTAGTCTTTTACTTTATCTGGCTTCCTCTTTATATTAACATTTATCGAGTTTCCATGTCTCTTTTAATTTTGCTTTATTTTTTTTAATCTCTTGCATTTTACTTTGGTAAAGCTGGTTTTTAATCAGTGTAAACATTGGTTCTGATTGTAGATTGCGGGTTTTAAGCTTCACATATTTATAAATAAGTATCTGTTTTTAATCTTAGTTCCCCATTTATATTTTTTCTCTGACTGATTTGACTTATAATTATTTCCGTATTTGATAAATAGTTCCTTTAAAAGGTCCCATATGTATTTGTATTTATTTTATATGCAAAACATACAAAATATATACATACTTCTTTACACATAAAATGACAAAATTATGTGTCCTGATCACTTTTTTCCTAAGCAAACCTTAAATTGTAATTTTACAGACAGTTTTTCTTTATCTGATAATACGAGGTGTAGAATTCCATAGGTTGTATATCACTGTTTTGGGGCCTTCTTAAAATTCCAGGGACGCTGCAACACAGACAGCATCAGACCACTAAAGAGTCAATGAGAGTTCACCAATCTCTATGACATAGTGCAGCATTTTGCTTGTCTAGTGAAACTTGTCAATTTTGGAAAATACCTTACCTGGAAAAACTATTTGGCGTATGCTGAAGAGCTCTGCAGAATGAGGTGGAATTTAACATTTTAAAATTAATTAACTGTGTTAACTAATGTACACTAAGGAAAAAGAAAAAAAAGGAAAAAAAGAAAATCAAAAAATACAGAAAGAGCAATTGCTGTTAGAAAATGTTACCCAAATGTTGTAAATTAGGCATATGCTTAACGTCACTTGTAAGCAAATATTATCCAAATGTTTAAAATTGAGCATATGCTTGACTGCTACACTGCTGCAGGTGTATTCAGATTTGTTACACGGTACAGTGTAACATCCATGGATGATTAGGAGGACAGACATCTCTGTATCTTACAGTGTTCACATCCGTGGGTTTGCAGATAAACTGGTCCCCACAGCCTTGATCTACCAAAGTGTTTGGAGATATTCAGAAATGAAAGCCAGTAAATAACCCCACCCAGTCATAGGCCATTGCTATGTTTAAAGGCCTTTCTGGTTTAGGGCTGTAAATAGCAGTCACATGCAAGTACTAGCCATCCAGATTTCCATCATTAAAACCTGCCATCACTCTTTTTGAAACAGTGCCTGTCACAGCTCTTCAGTGTCCTGGCTAGCACATCTCTAACTGCTTAGCAGCCTTGTACTGAAACAGTTACTTGCTGAAAATGTGCCTTTGCTGAAATCAAAAATAGCAACAGATCTGATGCAGCATGAGCTGCTTCAATCAATGTTCCTTGGCTCCTGGGATGAGCTTCTAGAGAAGAATGGCAGAGAGAGCACAGATACGAGCCCAGCCACGAATCATGGATAGGCTGATGCTGAGAGCTGCACTTCACCTGGAGAGAAAAAAACCTCCTGCTTTGAGTGATTTACTGCCCAGAGCAAAACATATCTTTCTAGGCCAGTGAACATTTAATTACTTATACAGTGTGAATCAATGTTAGCAGGAGAAAGTGTCCCTTGAACAAATTACTACCATAGCAGCAATGCAATGAAGCAAGGATTCAAATCAGTCTCCTATGCCCTAAAAGAATGCCTTGCTGAGTGAGTTACTATACTGATATAGGGATCAGAGATAGGTTTGCCTCCTGTTTCTGGCTAAGAAAGTAAAAATAATATAGTGCTAAGATTAACATATGCAACCACTTTGTTGCAGAATGATAGGGCAGGAGTATGAAAAAAAGAAAAAAAAAAAGGATCATATCTCTATGTCTCTGACCTCTTGAAGAATGTGGAAGCAAAAGGAAGAATGGAGAAGGATGTCTTGCAGAGCAGAAGCAGTTGTTCTCCTGGGCAGAGTAATCAAAGTGTGAGTTTGCAACCACACCATGAGAAGTGAGAACATATGCAATGCTACCTGTGCTTTGAGGGAAGGAGCTGAAGGCCTGAAACGCCAGAGCTCCTTCTCCAGAGAAATTGGATGATCACTCAAAATAAGTAGGGGAAGAAGAGTTAGGGGTACTTTCCCTTTTCTCATCTGTTCCTTGGTTTGTTTTAGTTTGACAGAGCAAATAAAAACCTGTGAAAGGAGTCACAAGACAGTTCTGCTCCTCCTGGACCTGGCTGGCCTAAGAAAGCATAATGAAAGCATGGATCATCCAATCCAGGTGTGAAGCTTAGAGGAGTGGGGGTCCAGGGTCAGCCTCCCAGCTGGTTGCTGTACCAGTGCCTCCCTTGCAGCCAAGTCTGCTGTAATAAACCCTACAACTTCTGTCTCTTTGGAGGGTGCTTTGCATTTCTAGATCACTCAAGACTTCAGTCTAACTTAAAAAATGCTCAGTGAAGGCAAATAATTAACTCAAAAAACATGTGAGTGCAAACATATGGTGAGCCAAGCTGCTTATGCAGAAAACAGCAAAACCTTAAATAATATTTAAAAGCAATGAGTAAAACCTCATTGGTATTTTTGTCTTTACGAAATGTGGACAGTAATGACCATTTAACCAAGAATTAACCAATGCGCACCATTGATTAAGGAAGGACAAAAGAGCAAAATCTTATTTGTGCTGGTCTGTGGAGCTACCCAGCAGAACTGTGACACACCCTGATGTATCAAGGCTCTGCCTGTAAGCAGCTGGCCACGCTTAAGCGGGCCACTCTGCCAAACCGTGCGCTGGGGAGCATCCGATAGGCAAGGCACCACCAGCTCAGGAATGCCGCACTCCTGACACGCTGTTTTCCCAGTTGTCAGCTCTGTTTATAAATTACCCACTTATAGCAAATCCAGCACCTGCTATGGACACCTCAAGCTGCCAAGTGCTTGAATGTATCTCAAAAGAAGCCCTTCCGTGCTTTTGCCTGTTATGCTCATCTCTTTGGTTAAAGCAGCTTCCCAGAATTTCTGAATGCAAGTTGTTTTCAGCAAACTTTTGGAACTGCTTTTGGGCAGACCCAAGATGTACAGTATTCCTTTTCAGAATAAAATAGTAGGTCCACTGGGCCTTGAACATACTGTCCTCTATAAGCACAATATGTTTATCCTTTACAATACCTAAAGATGAATTTAGACTGATAAATCTGAAAAAAACCCAAAGTAATAGTAATTTTAAAATTGAATCTTTTACTGTTTTGTTCAACTCATTTGCAATTTTGATACTACTGGGATATGGCAGTTATTCATTAATAACTCCCAGGCAGAAAATATCAGATGCTTGGATTTGTTCAAACTTAATCACCACTTCCTGCAACCAGTCTCCTTCAGCCTAAAGGTACTCAAACAGCAAAGAGCTAACACTTGATTACACACAACAGAAAATGAAAAAGTCCTGTGCCAGACTCATTTCTAGTCTGGCCCAAGCATAGCCCAAAGTACAGCAGTGTCTGGTAACAATCCAACTACTGCTGCAAAAGCAAAGCAACCCCAAGGAATACCTCAGCTGCCAGTCAGTGGAGACAGAGACCCCAGAGTTGCTAATAACCAGCTAAGAGGAAAGGGGAAAGGCTGGAACTGGCATATCTTCAGCTGAAGAAAGACTTTCGGAAGTCTGCACAATGCAAGGTGTTCAGAATTTTTTCCTCCTCCCCTGTGGTCAGAAACAGCTCCAAACCTGTAACCTTCAGGCATGATACAATCAGCCCATTTATTAATTTTATCTTCTGGGGAGGCTTCAGATGTACAAGGTGTGATTAGGCGAAGCAATTTATGATTTTTGGGGGGTGGTTGTTTTCCACTGGGGTTAGTGATGTGCTTCTGCATTTCTTGCATTTTATGGGGATAAATGAAGTAGCTTGAGGCAGCCACTGTATGACATGGGCTTTCCTTATGTAGCCAAGGCAGAATTCATATAGAAGTGAGTGAAATGTGATCTTGAATGCCTTGAATGTATATATTTGTGATTTTCTCTGGACTGCCCATCTCATTTGTTCCAGTGCAAAATTGGCCCAAAATGTTATGAATAAAAGTTTTTGAACAATAGTTGCCTATTACCCAGGTCAGGCTGATTCCACAGCTCACGGTGACCTTGGCCTACAAGCCCTGTGGTGCTGCCTTGCAGCTGGACCACGCTCACTCAGGAAGGGTCTTTGCACCATGAACAAGGTGGTCCTGGTGATCTGTATTCAGAGAAGCTGACACCCAGTGATGCTGAAGACCAACAGTCTAGAAACACTTCATTAATCTGTGAAGCTCACTGCCCCAAGATAAAAGGAGGTCAAGTGCTCAAGAGGACTCCAAATGGATTAGCTTTTGTACTGCTCCTGCAAGCTTCTAATTGTACTTGACATTCACAGATGAGAGAAGAGAAACCTCCACATTACAAGGCATTATCCAGTGCTTCCTGTTGTTAAAGAGAAAAAGACAAAAAAAAATTGTCCAAACAATTTCTCGGAGGCATCTGACAAGGTCCAGGAAAAGAGAAACTGTTTACCAGGGGGACACCACTGCTCTATGACCCACCCCCTCCCAAGTGCCTCCTGACTTGCCAAAGGCTTAGCACAGAGGCAGGGAACACCACTGCAGCCAGCAGCGAGTCCTCATTGCTGCTTGGCTGGCCCAGGAGGTGATGGCTGTGCAAACTATCAGCAGAGTGTGCAGGCAGAGGGTTAATGGGACAAGGATTAGTGCAGTGTGAATGCAATAGATTGGCATGCCCAGCCACAGCAACCACCAGCACTTGCACTTTGTGGGGGTGGTGGCAGTGTCCTGGGCCCATGACAAGGGAAGGCAGGGAGACAGGAGCTGCCTCCTGACTCAGAACATGTCTACCTTCCTGCAGCCCCAGGCTCAGGCACACACCTCATGGGAAGCTTTGCATTTACTTCAAAACACTGGTAAAATTATTTGAAATACATTGGAGAGGACTGTGTTATTGTTCATTCCCTCTAAAATCAAATGGAGCTGTATATCTTATGGGGACAATATGCATAAAAACCGATATTTATCAGGTTTCTTGGGTATTACTTAAAACACTGAAATAATATAATTTTAAGCATATGGTCTAGACCTTAACACACAGTTTGGAAGTATGTTTTTTTCCCTCTATTTATTATGCAGGAGAAATGTAAAAATAAATTCCAATATTTGAAATACACTTTAGACCTTTGATGCTCTAAGTTGGTGGATGTCTAATTCTATTTCAGTCAATCTGACAAGAACCTTTACACTGAGCACTTTGTATCCAGTTTTATGTTACTCATTTTTGTGGTTATGTTTTCAAGGTTTTTAAAAATACCATAAAAGTATGAACTTACTGGCAGTCAACTCTTTCACCCCACAAACTGCTTTTCAGACTTCAAAAATAATTTCTAAGTACTTCAAGAAGTCTGAAACTGTATTATTTTTTCTGAACATAGATCGGTAGTAAAGAGATTATGCAGATCTAAATTCATCTTTTGCTACCAAATATAGGAAAAGAGAAAATTCAAAGCCTAGGAACAGCTAAGAATAAGTGTCAGTAAAGAGATGGAGTCACACAGATAGGAAGCAATACTCACATTGCAGCTTTAGGCAACTATCAGACTGAAATAGGAAACCATAAACTTCCTACTGAACTTTTTATTTCATCAGCAATGTTTAGGTTGCACTACTCACACTACTATGCCAATAGATCGTTTCAGACAAACATTTTTCCCCTTCCCTTCCCTTCCCTTCCCTTCCCTTCCCTTCCCTTCCCTTCCCTTCCCTTCCCTTCCCT
>NC_031799.1:17079649-17097737 GCF_001522545.3 Parus major
TCCCGCACCTTCCCGCACCTTCCCTTCCCTATTACTTTCTCCATGAAGTCCCAAAATACTCAATATAAATTCAGAATATTCTTAAATTCCAGGTGAATCCCATCAGTGAAATAGTTTGGAAAATGCTCATTGAGGTGTGCTGGTACAGGTAAAAACCTTTACCAGAGTTTAGGAACCGGGGTGTTGGTGAGTTGTGCCCAGCAGGCATCCAGTGAAGGGACAAATACCTGTAGCAAGATCAAACTCTTCCAGTGGGTTTAGGTACTGGAGAGGACACAGTGTTACTTGTCACATTTTACTGAGGTGAGATACCTTTCCTCCTGCCACACAGCTTGTGCGGGCATGCAGTCCTCCAAAGAAGCTGCAGCTTTTGGCTCCAATCAACAGTACGTGCATCTTAACACATTACTTTTGTGTAAGATCTTGGCTGAGGGCCCAGCCTTTGGGTCACCAAGGGGATATTGCACAGAGGATATTTTCCTGTATTTGGTAACACCAGTTTTTCTCATAAACATATCTGTAGTGCTAAATGCACATTTCATTTTTCATATTCCATATTTTCATACGTGCACCTCAGTGGATGGCATTGTGCATATAACAGCAGATCACCTGTGAATGATGATTTGCAATGGCTTTCCTGATCTCTACCGTTTCTTCAGTTCCATTTGCAAAGAATTTGCTGCTCAATATGCCCCAATTATGTACCTCCACTCCATAGTACTCCACAGTAGAGAAGTTTCTGTGCCATTTAATGGCATTCTGTGTCATTAGGATGACCCTGCTTGAGCAGGGAGGTTGGATCAGATGATCCACTGTAGTCCTTTCCAGTCCTACCCATTCTGTGATTCTCTGGTCTCACTCCATTTCTGAGTGTGTTTCAGACTGTGCTTTGGAGTGGGTAGCCCTGCTCCTCAAACCTCTCCTGTATTTTGTCTGACATTTTATCTGCAATAACTAATACACTTTGACATTCTTTTCCCTTCCTACAACCTAGTTCCATGCTGTGTGATACTTCCTCCTCCAGTCTCTACAGGAATACTGCATCTAATAACACACTTGAATTCAACTTTCCTTGAAGGCAACAAGGAAAGAATTAGTCCTGAGTTGCTGATACAGAGCAGATACCATGAGTGATACACAGCATACCTCAAAGAGCTGCACAAATTATTCTCATGCAACTAAATGCCTCCTTTTTAACAGATTAGGAGAATTAGCATTGTAGCACATGTAAAGACAGAAGTCTTCATCAGATTCCTTTTAGTGCAGAAGTCTTGAGAGCTTGAAGACTCTAAAAAACATCACAAGAAAATTACCAGACTCAGCTGTTCTCCTACTGCTTGAGATAAGAGTGAGATCAAGAGCTTTTTTACAGGCTAAATCCTGCTGTATTAATTCGTCTTTTACAGGGTTTCATCATGGGATGCAGCTCATGAAACCTGTTTTCTTCAGAGCTAACTTTTCCAGAAGCTGGCTGTGTACCCTCACATCCTTTAGCTCCCCACACTTTAGTTTCATCATCACTGAAACAGGGATAACAATATTTCCTTGTGGCTTTAACATCAGCTGCTGAGGAAAGGTAGTTTGCTATAATTTAGGTAAAAGTCTGTATGACTCTGTGAGAGCTATGAAAAAATACAGTGTACTTTCCCTGAAGTGCCTAACAAAGGACCTGAATGTCTCCTAGGCAGGAAAATACTATTGTCAGCCTGCAGCAGGTGGGCAACTGACCAGAGGCTAGTGCTGCTGCTTTCTAGGCACAACAACTCACAGCTCCTCCACACTGACACACAAGCCCAAAACTCTCTGGACCCTGCCCTCCCACCAGCACCTTGCTACAAAGTCACATTGCCTCACAGCTGACCTTGATCAAGATCCGGGTCCTTGTAGCCATAGAATAAGATGGCATGCACTGGCTTCTACTAAGGATTCTACTCCAAAGAGCATTTGGCTGTGCAAAATTACGAGTTCAGAGGGAATCATCAGCTATGGTAAGTGTGCCACAGAAGCACATAGAAAAGGGGAGGTCAGATAATCCATCTGAATCAGTCAGTGGCAGGAGAAGTGGAATCTCCCTCATACAGCAGCCTACAGCTGGCTATAGCAAAGTGAAATTTGAAAAAGCGAGAATGACAAAGTGAAAGAAAGTGGTTAATTTAGATGCCTTCAGATCTGGATTTCAGATGGAAGACCTTGTTTCCCAGCAGACAACATATTCTAGAAACAATGCTCCTCAGCTCTTTCCCCTGAAGACTCACAAGTATGCAGCATGCTGACCTTCATGAGTTTTGTTTTGAGCGACTTGGTTGTCCCTTGGGAAGAGCCTGGGCCAAATTAGGACTTAGTAAATGCACTAAAACTATCCCTACACTGAAAGTACTTCCTGCAATACCCAAGAGCTTCTTACAAATCTAACTTCCTGTTAGCTTGGGTACACTTGACCACAAACTTGTGTAGTACTTACACAGATTTCCTGGTGCACTCAAGCACCACAGCTGGTCTGTGAAAAGGGAAGAGTTAAATAGAACTTCCCCCGCCCCTTTTTTTCCCTCCATCTTCAGATTTCTGGCTACTCACAAATGATCAGGAGGTCTTGCTCTAGAAGTGAGGTAATGCAGTTAAGTCTTCCACAGAGCATCACAAAGAAAATGCTATCACTATATTATGAGGTGAATATAATCACTGTTTTTAGTGAGTCCTAGCTACTGACTTGTGGGAAAAGGAAAATAGTGCTATGTCCCACAGCATGGTAACCAAATCATATTTCATTTTGGAGTAGACTGCTATAAAAGCAAACACTAAAAATTGCTATATGAAAACCTCAAGGTATTCACCAAAACATTTTTTATCTTATTTTTTTTTAATTAAAATGTGGTGCTTTTCTTCCTTTCATATATATAGAGACTTGTTTCCCAGGATGTCTTCCTGGGAGTAGGTCTTTGGGATGCAGATGGAATTTAAAATTAGGCTTATTTATTTATTTATTTAGGCTAGATATATGACTGGCACTTGGTTGCATTGTTTCCTCTTACAGTAAGTAATCAACATTTTTCTTTCTTATACAGCATTTCATTCTTCATTTGATAATAGTTTAAACATATCAGTGTTAGCAGTTGTAAACGTATCCTGAAGTAAACCCACTGGTGTGCAAGATACCTCCTAGTCTTCTTTTAATTTCAATTAAAAGTTTAGTAGAAACTCTTCCAGAAGGAAACATAATCACAAGCAAACTATTTTAATGCTGTAAGGACTAACACTCAGGCAAAGCTAAACACAGCTCACTGTAAATTACAGGGCAGACTTTTCAAGAGTATGTAGGAATATAAGCAGATTAAATTGACTTTTTTAACTAGAAGAAATGACAAAAAACCCCACAAGACAGAAAGAGAAGTCATCTGTCTAATGGTGAAATGAAGACCCAAAGTAATGTTACTATGACTACAATTGTGAATATTCTCCATATAACCATTCCAGTTTATGCCCGTCCTTGCAGACAGATTTCCAACATGCAAGCACAGAGGATAGCAAGCTCTCTTACAGAAAAATCTGCCATAATAAAAGCAAAAAAAAAAAAAAGAAAGACTGAAGAGAACTCCACTTCCAAGTTGTCTAACAGTAAACAGGGTTGTGATAGACCTGTAGGTTTACTGAGGTCAAACAGGAGAGAAAGCAGACCCTGTAGGGCCACTGCTCTGTGTTTTATATAAACAGATATTCCCTTGTCCCAACCTCTGGGGCCAGGAAGATATTCTTGTTCAAGGTCACAAGGAAAAGAGAAGATGTAAATAGAGCCTGGCAGTTTTTGAAGGAGAAAGGCCCTAATTACATGGAGACAGAAAGACAGCCTGTGTGTGGAAATCTAGCTCTGCTAGCTAAGCATGGTAGAAACTGGGCACCTCCTGAAGAGCTTTCTCATTTAGTATTCATATACAAGATAGCTAACCAAAGTGAAATCCCCTCTATTTCATTAGCAGATTCTGTTACTAAAATGAAACTGATTTCCTGGATTCTCTTCAATACAGCTACCAAAAATAGTCTCATTCCACTGCCAAAAAATCAACGCAGTCCAAATTCCCATGGAGAGAATCAGTGTGTGCTTTTTACTTTGTATAATTACTCACCAAATTAATGCCATGTACCTCACTTGGAGTCCAGGAGCCACTACCATCATCCATAAAAAGAAGGCTGAGTAGTACACTATTTCTTTCTGTTTGTGTGTGTTGAAAGAATGCTTATAATAATAAGGTATTTGAGACAATGTTGTACAATTAGGATCATTACATGGATCAAATAGAATGCACACTATTCTAAAGAAAAGAAGTATTTGTCAATGTCTTTATATTAAGACTAAATAAGGTTAACAGAAGTATGTATAGACGTCTGAGGAGTCTGAGGACCAAGTCTCGCAAGATGTCTCATCCTGCTCAGAGAATTAGGCATTTTTAGTCTTTGTAACCAGCCTCAGTGACTTGAATAGAATAATACTTGAATAATTGAATAACTCACAGTATCAGATCAAAAAGACATATTATTTCTCTTTAAAATTTCATCGTAAAGAAAAAAAACCAACAAATTAATCATATTTTCTTCAGTGTCCTTGACTGATCCAGGCCTTCAGTCTACACTTATGGGACACTACTCTTTAACTGAGAACAGCTTTTTCCAGTTGAATATCAGTAAAAGCAATCTTTGGGGTACTCTGGATGAACCCAGATGCCTCTTAAGAGCTGCTTTAAAATTGAATACTTGTAGCTGAGCTTGCATGTTCATCTCTGTCAGCTGAGGAAGTTTATTAGTGTGACAGGCTGTGCTATGACCACTCAATTTCTGTATCTTTTATCAGCTTTGTGTGAGGTGCTGATCTGTGCCTGCCTGCCTTTGAAATAGGACAGAATCAATATTGCTTCAATTGTGATTTGGTTCACTTTGTGTGCAAGATACACAAGAAACTCTCATCCTTAAAAGTACTTCCCTGCAACACAACACTGTCTTTGTGAAAGGGAACAGGAAATGCTGTGAAAATTAGAGATGGTTAAAGTCAGAAGAATGTTAATTATGTAGTGGGAAATTTGCTGAAAAAATGCTTTTCAACCTTGCCCAGTTTGGAAGGCCCCAAAAATCTGCAAGTGCATGTAAACCACTTTTCAGAACAAGAAATCTACTTGCTAATGTATTTGTGTTTGGGTTTTCTTTCACACTTCAGAGGAGTAGCTTCAACACCACCATAGAGATTCCTTCTTCAGAGTCTGGGATATGCCACAGGTTCTTTATGATGTCCCATGGTGACAACCTCAGTTTCTAGGATTTTAACCACAGAAAATGTATTTCATTCAGCAACAGCATGCTCAAATAGCCTCTCTGTTTTAGCTGTTGCCAAGAAAAGCCATACTAGTGTGTTCTGACAATTGTTTGGATTTTTCTTGACTAATTGCTATACAGCTTTAACAATACTTAATTTGATACTTCCTGTCATCATAGATGACCTATTTCCAACATAATCATTCTTAATTCTCAGTATTAGCTAGCATGGGATCTGATGTTCAATGGTTACAAAGCTATGACCTTGCTTTATTTGTATCTTAGAACACTTGTTTGTCCATTTTTTAAATATAAAGGGAAATAATGTCAGTTTCTATCTCCTTTCTTTACTCCAGCTTTATCTAGTAAAGGTTATATTTGCATTTCATCCCTCTGCATATCTGAAAACAAAGCTATAAGTTCTGTCAGAAATATGCAAAACACATGATAATCAAAGTATCACCTATGCATAACCATTCCATAATCAAAGAAGAGCCTTGATCTGCTTACATCTTAGCTTCTTTGTCTTTAGTGGAATAGAATTCCAGGATAATTTTCTCATATTTTGGAAGATTTTAGACTGCAATATTATTTCTTATTCAAGTACAGGAAGCATCTACATTGTAGGCATTCTTTCTGTCATGAAGATCTGTTTCTTGCATACAGATGCCCTGCTCCTCTTAGCTTTGGGAAATTGTGATACTTTCCCAGGATGAATCATAAAAAAAGACTCTTACTAGATTGAATTTCAACAATGAGAGCCTATAGCCTTCAGCATAAGTAATCAACCTTGGTTACAAAAATATTTTATTATTTTTGGTAATATAATGAAAACTTCTGAATTTACACTTCAACACAATTTTTTCTCTTTTCCTGTATCTCCATGTTCATACCATGTTTCATTTCTGGTTGTATCAACGAGGCTTAGAGAAACTGAAAGGAAACAAGTAGGAAGGCTTATAGTTTACAAGTACTTTGTTGTATAAAAATACTTACATGAATCATAAAAAAAGGTTTAAACATCTGGTGTGTGTAAGACATGAATGCATATTTCTTGATTGTCAAAAATCTGCATCTACTAAAGCAGTCATTAGACGTGGTTTGGAAATAAAATTTAATTGCTTATTCAAAAGTTATTGAATAATTGATTGTTACTATTTATTTCAATATAAAAGAGTATTTCCCATTTAACTTCTTACTCACAGCCTTAAAGTTGTGATTTGACTCTCTTTGTGTGCAAGATATAAGAAAAACTGTCATCCTTTGAAGTATTTCCCAAAGTGTGGGCAAACAACACCCTGAATTCTGTAAACATATGCTTGTAGTTACTGCACATGGGTTCAAACCATGTAGAAATAATATGTGTACACACATAAAAGATAAGGCTCAGACCTTTTGTCTGCCTGCTTTCTTGATCCAGTCGTGTATTTTTGCTTTTGTGTCATGGCATTTTATTGCCTCAAAGTGACCTTTATCTGTGCTGCTATTCCTCCTTCTTTTCTCTTTTCCTTAAGTATTGACTATATTCTGAGTAGCTGACGACATTGAAGCCCTGAGGTAACTGCTTGTCTAAAGACAGAATAAGATGAGCTGCAGAAGGCAGCACAGGCACGCAATCCTTCAGCTCAGCACCAGCCTCTGGTTTGTAAGGCTGTCCCATCTTCTCCGTGATCAGGGCACAGCAGCCTAGCAAGTGTGTGTTGTGCCCTGGCTACAGCTTTGCCTCTAGAGCAACACATGGATGTAGAGTCACGCACATTTGGAACAAAATTTTCCAGTGTTCACACCCACAACCCGGCAAGAATAGAATCTGAAGTGCAGCCATATAATGGATATACTCAAATGTGCTTCCAGATATTTTTTTCATTCTAAATACTGAAACGCAAATGATAGGGTTTTACTTCTGCTGAAAGATTAATGGTACTTAAACATGCATGTACATCAGGTAACTTATAATCCAGGAAAGTGCCTTTGTTCCTTTGAAAGTGATTCTGTCACTTGGCTCACAGCTATGGAGGGTGCTATGCAAGGGTCCATCTGAAATCCTCAGCACTGTTTTCAGCAGAGCTGATAAGAGTAGTGAGTTTCCTGGAAGGTACAATTGTCTGTTGTACTGAAATTGCAGCTAACCAGAGAGCCCTCAAATCACATGGAAGAAATACATATATAACAAGTTCTTCAATCCCTCAGGACCTGATGTCCCATAACAGATTCCTAGTCAACCTTAAAGACTTGGCAGGGTCAAGTTAAACTCTGTATGCTTATGTAGTAAGCACTTCATAAGTATCTGCAACATGATGAGTTTCACAGCCAGTTGAGTGACTTATCCAGTGTTTCCCAGACAACAGGACATGAGGAGGCATTCCAGCACAGATATCACCATCATACCACATAAGTGCCGGTGTATTTAGGTTATTTCATCACCACAAGGCTGTGATAAAACTTTTTATAAGCTGTATTTTGGAAAATACATCTTGCCCAAAAAGAAAGATCCTGAACTTTATATTCTCTTTTCAGGTCCATGATAGTATGTTTTACCTTGAAAGATCACTTTACTATAAAAAGCCTTCTGTTTATATTAGACACCACTGACTTCTCTCATGTCTATATTCATGTGTTACTTTATTTTTTCAAAAGGAAAATTAATCTTCCTTTGCCTTTAATATAAGTTCCATAGGAATATATTTTCCAATTAATTCCAATGCAACTTTTATTCCAAACTCCCTAGTGAAGACAGATATTCCCTAATCTCTGTCTCTGCCCCTACATTATAGAGGAGCAGACCCAAAACTCTGACAGTAGAGTTCAAACAAAGCATTGTATGCTGTATAGCAGTAAGAACAGCCTGATCTTTTATAAACTGTAAATTACTTTTTCTGGACATAAGGCTTTCTAGTATATCAAGCTAAAACAAACAAACAAACAAACAAACAAACAAACAAATATATATATATATATACGTATGTATGTATGTATGTATGTGTGTGCAGATATATGTGTATATATATATATATCACGAGATTTCTTGGGAGGAGGAAAGGGGCAAACCTTTCTTTGATCACTGTTTTTTCTAGGCATGTAGATAATTATTCCCCCAATTTGTGCAATGAGAAGTTGAGAATATACACATTAAGCCTGGCAATTTCCCTGTTATGGCAAAAGGTCATACATGGTTTTACACAAAATAAACTAAATTTAGGCTATAAAGCACTTTTTGAAAAAGCATTTCAAGTTTCAAAGAAGTACTATATTATTGTGATGGAAGCAGTTATAAGGCTCCCTCATCTAAGCAGTATAGCACAGGTTATATATGACAACAGTACTAATTTCATACAGTGCTACTGCTGCAATCCTCTCCTGCCCTGGAAAAAATTGCAGGACCTCCCATTTAGAAACATAAACTTTTTTCGGGATCATTCCTTAGTCTCAGACAGTCAGCCATACGAGATGAGGATATGTAACCCTTAAGAAATGTTAACAGTATTGGCATTTAGAAATCACTCTTTTTTAGTCTTTTTTAATTACTGCCACAATCTACCCAAAAACTGAACTAGAAAGTATTCTTACTGATCTAATTATTCTAACCCAATCCAGCCTGCAAAATGACCAATACTTTTTATTTTCAGACATGGAAAGCCATCACTGACTTTTGTCTAACAGTTTACTTAATTGACGACCTCTGTATGAAGAAAACTAAATAAAAAAAACTCTTCAACAAAATGTTTTTAATTCTTTTTTCCTTCCTTGTCTAATTAGAAGTGTCAGAGGGTGTATTTCCATAGACTCCAAAAATTTCAGAGCTATAAATTATAAAAAGTAAACTTACGCTCTACTGTCAATAACATTCCATTTTCTTTTAAAGTAATATGATGCTATATATACATATTTTGAACTAAGTTTTTCTAAATAGTATTGAGTGATTAATGTGAGCAAAGGATACAATATCAATGCACTTGATCAGCTCTTTACAGTGAAGAAAGTATCATATGTAGTATCATAGTATCTTTTGTTCTGGGGTGTTCTTAAAAACGTGTTTTCACTCCATTTTACACTCAGCACCCAGCTGATGAGTGTTTGTACAGGTCACACAGGTTTCAGTAGTCTTTAAAGCTGTCCTTATTTTACATAGTGGATACTGAGGTCATGCATAATTTTTAACAATTTTCCTTGCTGAAATCATATCAGTTTATCTAAATGCAAGATGCTTCTTTACATTATTTGTGAGATAAAGATTGCTCTAAGGGATGCTGTAATGCTTATTTCCTTTCATATCTTGGAATTTTGAGCTCCAAAATGGCACTAGTAGAACTTTTCTTACATTAAAGAAAACATTTTCTTATATTGTTAAAATGTGTGAAGGCATTGCATCTGAAAGAATACTGATTTTTTGCATGACTATTCTACATTTACAAAATATACAGTTTTCTGTGCTGTGTGTGTGCTCTGTGTGTGTGTGTCTATGTGAGTGTGTGTGTGTGTGTGTGTGTGCGTGTGCTGTATCCATATGATCGTGATTTATCTCCTCTATCTTTCTCAGCTGCTAATTCCTTGCCAAGTTTCATTGCTGGGTGCTTTGTTGTATATAAAGATTTGAAGTCAGTATGAAGCTGGCAACAATTTGAGAAATAAGTAAAAAGAGTCCAAAGCATTATTTATTTTTTAAGACCTGGACAGTTTTCTTTCTCAAGTTAGTAGCATAAATCACCCATTTTGGGTCTTGTGGGTAGGCCACTTTCAGTTGATGTTTCACAACATCTGTTTCACAATGCTGAGACAACAGACAAACTAGTCTGCCTTGGCAGCAGGCATTGCTATCCATTTATATTTCTTTTTAAATATTGCTGTAAAATTAGGCAGGAGGGGTTGCTGCAAATTTTGATTTAATTGTCCTAAGTTAGAGATGAGATTAATGCTTATCTCTGCTTGAAATTGCAGGAACTTTATATGAGGTGTAATTGATAAATCTTGATGAAACTTCAAATGTGTCAACTTCTTCTCAGCAAGTATATAGAATTGCTTGTGGGAGGCAGGTGGGATAGATGAGGTGATGAACCTGGGTTTAGGTCCCATGTCATTAAGTCAAAGCCACAGTGAAGGGGATGTGCTGCTGGAAAGAACATATTCTCTGGCTCCTGTTACTGGCTTGCCAAGCTGCTGCCTTGGTCTCTTGGCTTCCCAGTGCAAAAAAAAACTATGTCATGCTTTGCTGCTGTGTGGGTGTCATAGGCCTGCAGTGGGATATGTTTGTAATTTATCATTACATTTATAAAAATGTAATATAACAAAGACCTGTCCATCCTCTGCAGTGAGCTGTTCTGACACTTAGAATCCTCCTGCTGCTACAGGCAGACAATTTGCTGTTACTCCAAAGCACACAGATAAGGTGATTTCCTTGTCTGAAGACAATAAACTGGATCGTTTTCTTATTCTTTTTATTTACAGAAGGAAATATTAGAAGTCACAAATATGAATGGGCTGACAGTCATATGTATTGCCTTCTTCAAGGTCTTTGATGTTGCAGCCTCAGAAAACTCAGTTGTTTTGTGCATTATGTCTTGAAACCAGGAACACTTTGATCTACATTTAAATGCATGTACTCATGGACTTTATTTACATCATTCCAATATTAGGGAATGACACTTTTGATCATAAAGGCTGTACCACCAATCTTTTAAAATTCTGCACATGTGGTTGCATTGCTGCCTTATAAAATGGAAGCAGACCCTCTGTTTCTTACCTTTATTAACTAGTTATTGTGGCTGTGTAGAAGGAGGCTAAGCAGTGGTTGGACAGAAATGATGGTCATGTCTCAGTGTCCCACTGTTGTGTTGCAGAGCAGACTGGGCTGTGTCCAGCCCTCTTGTCAGTCTGTGTTGGCTCGTTTTCCTTCAGAAGGAAGGGACCTGTCTTATTAATATGCTCCATGCCAGCACATCCTGCTTTCAGTTGTTTTCAAAACCTGCCCATCAGAATATGGCAGCTACAACCAGCCACAGAAGACAGTCCCTCCTTAGAGCGGAGTGAGTTAAAGTATGCAGATCTATTAGGAAAATCTCAGGTCCTCCAAGCCTCATGCTACCAGCTTTTCTAGAGAGCTCTGATGGGACTTGGCCATACCAGGACCTACCTCAGCTACCATCCTTCATCTACATGTGCCATGGGCACCACTGAGGCTTGCACTGGAAAGAGTCACTGCAGAGGAAGAAGGTGGCTGTAGGCCCTGACAGCATCCTGACAGGAGGTGACACTACCAGGGCAGGGACAATGGGGCATTCTGAGATCAAGCTACCAGGTTCAGAAATTTGGTAATGCCTTGAACAGATCTGCTCCCAACAGAGAATCATGTTTAATGGTAATCCACTATGGACAAAGATACAACCCAGATCAGAGTGAAGCTGAGTGTGACACCACTTGTCCAGAAGGATATAAACAGAGAATATTATATGTTCTCCAGCTCCAGTGTTTGGAGGTTTATGCTCCCAGAAAATTCTAATTTTCAGGCAGTGAAAAAAATATCCATGTTTATAAAACCCCACAAACTAAAGTAAATGAAACATTTATTTAATTTAAAATGAGGCAAGGAAAGAGTTTTCTTCATACAGAAACACTGTAGGAAATGTTAAATGTGAGCAGGTAAAAATCCATGGCCTATTCCTGCACAGTTTTATTTGCAGCAAGTTTATCCACGTGTATCTTAATTTCCTGTACTGTATTCTTCTTTAAATATACATTGTCACAAAGCCTTCATGTCATTTTATCCTTCCGAAAGTATTTAAAAATATATTCTAGAATTTCCAACAGAAATAAGATTACTGAACTTGAAACTTCATTTAATTTATTGCATATAATTTTCCTTTTTTATCAAGTCATGTCAGATGCATGAGCTGACAGCTTGACAGCTGTTCTCCATTTGATGGTACTGTAAGCATATGATTTTTACGAAAACGAAAATCAGCAGAAGTCCTGACTTAGTGTCTTAGGATACGCCTAATATGTATCTGTTGCTTTGTATGTAGTGTTATTTTTCAGCGCAAGTAAAAAAATAGTGAAAAATCTCCCAGAACTTTTAATATGACTTCTTATAATTTTGTCACTTTTCTATATCTGAAGTGATGACTTCTAGAGTTGTAAAATGACCACAGTGAATTTGTGCTCAACAAGAACTCTGATGTACTCATGTTTGTATAATCTGCTCCTGGTTTTGTCTTGATGTAGATGTATTTCTGATAGCAAAATACTGTTCTGTGCAGCTTAGCAGGAGACACTGAATAAAGACCATTAACTTCCACTCTAAGCAAAATAACTTTGATAACTTCAATAAATGCCCACCCTAATTCTGTTTTAATATTACCTTAATATTACCTAATATTCGTCATCAACTGTTCTGGGAAAACCCAGCAGTACAAGAGAATATGCATAGTTACACAGTGATAGATAGAGATGTGTGAAACACAATATATTTCATATATCCCCAAAGAAAGGCCTTAAATTTAAGCACTTTGTTGTTTTGAAAATGTAATACTTCTACCCAAAGTTTACTACCGTGGTCAGAGCAAAAACTATATACCAAATATATATGTTTGAGATGTGATTATATTTTTAGGTAGCAAAATATTCCTTTAACTTCTACTGCCTTGTTCTAATTAGTAGTAATGCTAATTAAACTATTTAATATATTAAAACGGTACCTTCAGGTTAGCTATTCCCTACATAGCATATAATATGGACGTTTTTACTTGTCTTGGTTTGTTTTTTTCTCTGAACAAATTATGTAACTGTCTTCTTAGTTCTAATTAGGCATTGATTATAAAATTAAACTGTGGTACCTTTCCCATGATCACATCCTTTTTGCAAGTTAGTAGCCTTTAGAAGTCCTGGCCAAAAAAGTTGGACAAAGAAGAAGGTTACAGATTACAATGACCATGCTGATCTGCAATTTTCTCTCTTTTATTGCAAAGGGAAAGAAGAATACTAAGATCTAAAAAAGGGCTAAATATAATTTGTAACAGGAACTAAGTTTCTTATTCATCTGTAAAACTGGGTTAATGACAGCAACCAATTAATAAAATGCTTCTGTGCACAAGACCTGGCTAATATAAAAACCCAATTAATCCCTCTTCTACCGTAACAGACAGACCGTACCATAGAAAATTGAGTGTTTCCATTTTTCTGAAAAGAACTTTCCCAGCTCAGTAATTCTGCAAGGCCTTATCCATTATCATGATGGTGGGTTGGGTTTTTTCCAGGTACTACAGGCCAATTTAAATGCAAGATCTGTCTTACATCAGGACTGTTGAAGTGCTGTTTGGAAGGGCTCTCCTGAGAACATGAAGGTCAACCTTCTACTCAAGGCAAGCCTTTCACCAGCACTAAATCAGGTCAGCTGTGGGGCTGTTTAACTCAGCCTTGGAAACCTCCAAAGATTGAGACATGCCTATGTCCCTCAGGTCCAGTGATAGAAGAAGAACATTTAATAGAAAAATATCCACCAGCAGACCAGCACTTGATAGCTCAGTGTTAGGACGGCCTTACTGAGAATATAAGCTCTGCTTATCTCCGCATTCTGAAGACAGTTGGAAAGTGAGGTGGTGTTTCAATATAAATGTGTTTATTCCTTCTTGCTCCTTGTTAAGGCAGTTGTATGCTCACATTTTGGCTGATTTATATCCTGCTATAACACTGTATTTTTACTCTTAGATGATTTACTTGTATCTGAATAAAATTTCGGAATTAATTATCCATGGTCTGGAGAATAATGGCTCTATGGAGGAAGAGAGGTTTTAGATATTTTACAGGTGCTTCCAATTTGCATCTTATATTTGCTTTTATGTGGCAAATCCTAAAAGATAACCCTAAAAGATATTTTATTTTAAAAATAAAAGAAAACCCCATCACTTTTACAGTACACCCAGTAAGGCCTATTATTTTAATTGGGGTTTTTTTAAGTCCAACGTGATTACCATGAAATCACTGGTACATTGTTACTATGTTAGCAGAAATTGGATCCTCAAAGCACATTCATGCCAGAAAAACTTGGAAACCCATGTGGTTTTGTGGCAGACACAGGTTTTTATTCCCAGCTTTCTACTTGCACGAAGTAAGCAAATAATTTCATATGTTCTTCATCTGCAAAACACAGCAAATGACAGTAACCTACTTTATAAAGTGCTTCGAGATCTATTGATTAAAAAAACTAATTGAAAGATTTGCTGATACTAAATAAAAGATCTTATCTCTGGAAGTTACTCAAGGGGGCTTCAAATCTTCATACAAGCAGATTACTCTGATTTAAATGTATTCCTTAAACTGATTCCTTAAACTGATTAAATTATTGCAACTTCTGTGGTACAAAACAGACCAAAGAAAAAGCAGTAAGTACAGGGGAAAAGGGGATGTATTCGTAGGTCAAGCAGTGTAGGGCAAAATTTTCTGAAGCAAGCACTTCAGTCTCAATCAGTTCTCATTAGCTTTCACCTCTTCCTATTTTAGCTTCTGATAACAATGTACAAATGAATGCAGCAAATAAAAGCAAACAAGGTCCAGCCTTTTTACCTGAAGCTAAACCACACATTATTGTGTGCTGCAATATAAGCCATATTTGAAACTTTTAGTAGATTGTGTAGGCATGGAAGACAATTAAAAGGAACTGAGGAACAACCTGTGCCAGACATGAACTTCCTAGTGTATTTTAAAGTAAAGATGATTCATTTTGGCAGCAATTCAAAACCTAGCAGTGGGTGGAGGGGGAGACTTAGCCTGAAGGATAGATGGTGTTGTCGCTGTCATCCTTCCTCATAGTTTTGTCTGGAACAGCTTAAGAGCCTTTTCAGCAAAGCATGCTGAATCAACTTATTCTTGGCCAGCTCAGTTTGCTTTTTGCTGAGCCCAGTGCAGGCAAAGAGGAGGGTGTGACCAGTGCAGCCTCTTTATTCTGCAGACTTCCTAGCCCCTTGTCAGAGTTTCTGCTACCCAGAACTAGTTAAAACTGAACAGTATTCATTGCCCAAGGTGTCTTGTGATAGGAGTTGTAGCTTTTGTGGGTGTTTTTTAAGTGCAGAGGAGCTGTGTTATTTGCTATAATGTAAACACTACCCCCTGCATCTGACTCCTATTTCCAAAAAAATTATTAGAGCTTAAAAATATTAATGTGGGGTTGTTTGCTGTAACTAGAAGACAGAATAAGTACCATGTAATGACCTAGATGAATTAGATCAATCCTAGATTACTTTTTTATTTATTTGTGGGATAAGTACTTTGCAGCAAAGAGAATTAAACATTCTGCTTTAGATGGGTTGATAAGTATTCCTAAATGCTCCTGAAGACCATTTTGGTGTCTGAATCTAAGAAATGCACTATCTTAACTGTAGTCAGTGATATTTAGACTAAGAAACACTGAACACAAATCTCTCTCTCTTCAAAACATTACATGCTGGGGCAAAGAGAAAGGCTAAGGTATGATATGGAAGCCCTTTTATCATTTCACAAGGAAATGGGCCTATGCCTGGTGTCCAGAGCACATGGTGTTACCTGATATAATTTCCAGTTTAAGCCATGATTTTTCTGAGTGATAGTAAGTTGTTTCACTTGTCTGTGCTTTAGGAGTTGTTGTTATACAAATAGTGCATGGATATTTGGAGAATTACACTGTTACAAGTGTAGAGCAACCTAAACAGTACACCTAACAATGAATACTGTGTTTAAGGAGATCTTCATATCACTATTAACATTCTACCACACACCTTTCAAAAACAATGACACAAGAATTTTAATATTCAGAAGTACCTTTCATTTTTTAAGAGTTTCTTCTGAAACTGAACTTCTCATAGGGACAACACCTAGAATCATTAAAGCTGGGCTTTGGGAAAGAGAGGACACAGATGTTACCTTCACTGGGCCTAGGGACCAGAAGTGCAGGGAGCAGGAATGGCAGCAGAATGGCAGCAGAATCCTCCCCCCATCCCTGGTGTTAACCATCAGGTCCATGACTCGTGCTCTGTAAAACCTTAACTGAGATTGCAAAGGAGAAGTAGACATTGCCTCTCTAATTCTTGAGCCTCTGTATATCCTCTTCTAGACCAATGAATGACAAAATACTCACAAAATAGTATGGTAAGCTTAGGCTTACTAGCAACATTTTCATTCATACTTTCCCATCTTCTGGAACAAGACTAGAATGCGAGACATCAGTGGAATTCAGACCTTTGACCTTCTGAATATTCACAATGAACATACTTTGAAGGCATCATACACTTCAATCTCAGGACAGCTTTTGCTGTCTTTGGTGTGGTACAATTACTAAAATAAGATGGTTGGAATGCCTTTCCGTGTACCAAAACAAACACCTTCACATGGTTCTGTAACATGCATCTGCACCGAATATACTATGGCTGTGGTTTTAAACAAATTGTTTGACATTTTTTTAAAGCTAGTCTGTTTCAGATATGAATCATTACTATTCCAAAAAGTAACAGTTTATCTCATGCTTTGTTGAGAGCAGGGGAAATAGAAACATTTTGTCTTCATAGCTATGACTTTGGCTTTCTTGACATCATCAAAATGCACTGGAACTTAACTTTTCTGTTTTCAATACTTTTAAAAAGAGGGAAGGATGGAGAAGTCAGGAGTTTATGATACATACTTCTTTAACACGTTGTCATTCGTGATAGTTTTAGAATGAAAAATAAGAACTAAAGGCAATACTAAGAAAAAAGATTTCATACAAAAAATTTTGTTTTTATTGACTGATTAACATACATGTTCATATGAATTAGATAAATCGTCCTGTTTTATTTTAGATGTAAAGAAGTTGTTTTACACCATTTATATTAGGGGGAAATTCTACATTTAAAAAATATGATTATTTAACTTTCTGCAGGCTTTTCCAATTGGCCATATTCCTCTTTCATTTATTTCTCCAGTGACACTTTTCAGATGCTCTTTAGCTTTCTTCAAACACTGGATTACTTAATATGGTAAAAAGATGAGCTGTGTTGTTCTTTGATACCTAGACACTCATGGAATAGTGCATATATTCTTCAAAACCCCAAATTCTTCAAAATCTGAAAGAGAAGCTTGTGGTGGACATGTATAGTCTTCCACAGAACAATATATTATATCACACCACTGCATTGAAACTGAAGATTCCCAGAATACAAATGTGAGTCTTAAGAAGCAGGGGGGGGTGGTGTTTAGAAATATGGAAAAGAAAGGGACTCTCAAGGAAAAAAAAAATAAAAAGATAGCTATGTACTGCTAAAGATGCAGCAAATGACAATCTCCTCTACTAAAATTTAGTTGGCAGGATAAGAGAATAAAGGATTGACCCGAACTAGCAGGGTGCTATAATGTATGAAGACAAAGGTACCTTTTCTTAAGGTTTAGAGAGTTTACATCTGTAAATGGATATGGAAAGCTAGGCTTTCCTCATATTTAAAATAAAATGTTGTTGAAATAATGTGCAAGTGCTTCTACTGAACTAAATCCAAATAAATTTGAGTTCTCTGTGAAAAAGAAGGAAAATCTTTTGTCACAATTCATAGTAAACATGGGGAGTTAGAATATAATGTATTTGACAAAAACTCAGAAAGTTCTGGGTTCGGGAACCTAAAAATAACAGGGAGTATTATTTTCTTTATTTGGTATCATTAGTCTGCATTTTATTGTTACATTTGGTATCTCTCCATTATATTATACATTATTGTCGTGGTTTAAAACCAATAACTAAGAAAATTACTTATTTCTTGCTGTGAGATATGGATTAGAATAAGGGCAAAACAGGCATAAAACTTAAAAG